>NW_027192148.1:749791-757286 GCF_041956525.1 Rhizomucor pusillus
AGCTATCTTAAGACGCGTTGACGCGATCCGAAGTGCTTTGTTGCCGGCCCCTCATAATTCATCACGATTACCCAGTCCAACTTCTGCACCCGACCTCTTATCGATACTACAGTGTGAAGATTCGATCTGGAATGGACGAAATAATCAAGAGACCACAAGAACTGGTAGAAATATACAGTAAATGAGTTAGATGTGACGGGGAAAATATCCATCCACAACTGACCTGATAGAATAAGCAAGAAACAGCGACTTGCCAGAGACAGGGGCCAGACGACGAAGCAATAAGGCAACACTATCTATGGACATATAAGCGGTTTGTCAGGTACGATCCTCTACAATATCTCTCTAGAGGACCGCACCGAAAGGATGGACATCAGATAGCTAGGCTAGATCAAAAACAGGAATCAAAGAATTAAACTCGAGAGTAGCACAGGATGATCAGACTCGTGGTTTATGTACAGATGATAAAAACTATTTATATAACTACAGGAATAGGTATTGATGACATGGGGTTTGGGGGAAAAGGGCGGAATACGAGTGGATGATGACAATAGAAGGAAGGAGGGGGGATCGATTAGACATAGATACCTTACTGTGAACGTTTCACAGTAGGCGAGCGGCAGTTGAATGGGTCAAGTAATGGTGGATTGAAAATGATTTTTTGGCGTCAAAAATGAACGCCTGGGCTTTCGATGGTAGAAGATCCACAACCGCTTTCACGATCCGAGGGTATTGGCTGAAAAAAGCTTGATGAGTTCACAAGCAGATGTAGTTTTTCTCTTCTCTCTTACCAAAGAAATTCATGTATGTCATTGCAATCGGTACTGAGACCAGCAAAGTCAAGTACACTAAACAGACATCTTTGTCCGTGTTTTTCAAGAAACCAAGCAGGTCTGTAAAAACCACATTAATTAGAATTAAATAAGTTTCCGCTTGCTTGCAAATCGTTACCTTGACAAGTTCCGTCGATATTCTCAAGCTTACTGATCATTTCAACAGGTCGGGGCATATCTCGAGAAAATATGGATGATTTGCTATTGCAGATTGGTGACACGAAAATTCTCTCGACGCGACTTTGTTGTTGCAACCGTTCCTCCATATATTGAAGCAGTTGAATGCGTTTGCCTTGGTCATCGTTCTTGTCCTCCGCGCCCGCCGCTGCCGATTTTCTCGCGTATCCGATTACTTGTATTCCTTGTTTTTTAAGATCTTGGAGTTCGGCCTGGTAATCAATCAGGTAGCCTTGATTGATTCGACGACAATATCTAGTAACATTTTTCATAAGCCAAGATAAGAAGTAGCTACAAACGATGGTTATTATTACCATGGTACTTTGGGTCGAGCACATGCAACTCTCTCTTCCTTTCTTGTTGCCTTCCAGGCTCCTTGCTTTTGTGTGCTTTATCCTTGACCTTCATGAAGGCAGCGTTTCGACGGCCACACCAGCGGCCGAACACTGCTGGCTCTTTATCTTGTCGGGGAGGTACGAGCTGATGATGTCCAGGATCTCCTTTGTAGAGAGACAGTCCTTGGTATAGACCTCATTGATGTTGGGATCCACGGGAAGGAAAAGGGTATCCACAAGTTCCAGTATTTGGGCATCGCTTGACCAATTGCTGGGCTTCGCCGTGTTCCCGATCGTCGTCTCTTCGCTCTCATTGATGGAATCCTTGTCTGCATCTGCTTCCGCAACTTGCTCCACCGCGTCTGGATCGTCAGGTAGATATTTCTTGTATGTAATGGCGCGACAATTGATCTTGACGTTTGACATTACCAAAGGATCGTCAGGATCATCGGTATATACGAGTGTAGAATCGTGGTAAGGAGATAGTTTTTCAATACAACGCCGTTTGTTTTCAAGAGTGTTCTCAACACCGAAGTAGAGGCATGCAGCTTGGCTATACGTCACTCTGAGTCTTTTACGTGTCAACATGGTTACAGATTCACAGAGTATTGTCGCCTAGCAATTGTTGCTTGATGGTTGTTGACAGGTTGTTGAGAAGTTGGACTGACGCTAAAAAATCATTTCTGACCCAAAAGCACTTGACCCATTTAATTGCCGCTTACAGCTGTAAAGGCTTCACAACAAAAGTATCTGCATATCATCATCAACACGGGAAATGCGACTTGCCCCTGGCCCCTTCTATTTCTTGTCATCTGCGCGCACTCGGTCCCTTTCCCCACACCCCAGGCACGCAAATTTCTCCGCTCAGTTCCTGCGCTTTTTTCTCTCACAAACTCTCTCTCTTCCCTCATCTTCCATTGCGCAATGTCGGACGTGTATCAACCAAAACCCTCCAGAAATATCAGTGTTTGGAATGTGTTTTCGCGTGTCAATACACACGGAACGAAGTAGGACAAGAAACATTGGTCAAACGGGCGTGATACGCGTCATAACGAATAATTAATCGATGACATTAGCGCGCGATCGTATGATTATCTCTGTAAATCCATGTTCTTCATCGTGTTGCTGTTGATCCCCTCCATTATGTTTCCCTCGATGCATGACGATATTGCTCTATTGTCGCACCAAGCTCGCCAGTCACTTTCCTATTGCAGTGTGCTGAGTTTTGGACACCAATAACTTGAGAAATGAGAATCTTGGCAATAACTTGAAAGTAGGGCTCGGAGTCCGGTCGGTATATCCCGTGAACCGTCCCGTTTAAACCGGTATCGACGGTAGACGGGCTCAATATGTTAACCGAAAATAAGCTCCCGAAATGAAACGGTCAGGTACTTGGAACCGTTAATCAAAACCGTATCCCGACTGAATACCCGGTAATATCGAACTCATGTTTTTGAATAGCAATAAGTGCTATAAAGAAGAACGAAAGAAATGGCAAATTTACTGATATAAATGCTCAGTATGTATCGTGTTTTGAGTATTTTAATTTTTATTGGAGAGAATAACGAGTATATGGAGTTGCAATGACACATTGGTTGAGTAGGCGCGCTAATGTTTATGATGCAGGTTGTTAAAGAATTAAACAAGAATGACAACAATGAACCATACTGTATCAAAGCAATACATTACTCATATCTATAACAAAGTAACCATTGTGTATGTCTTTGCATTGCATGGTTTATTGCCTTCATTCATCTGTAAGTTAATTTTGAACCGAACTTCCCGTTGAAATTCGGGCAACCATATATTCGGAAACGGTAAGAATCCCACACCCGTTGAGCAATCTCAAACGGGTTTCGGTTGGTTAATGGGTACCGAAAATTTATTCCCGTTTATTATCGGTTCAGTCCCGTTCAAAGCCCCAATATGAGTACGTTATTATCATCGTGATGCACTCTAAGCATAGGTGTTTGCATGCAATACGGTAATGATCACACCATCTTATTATTTGCGCATCCTCTTGCACAACACAGAGAGCTATAAGCCATCCGATGAGGCGAATGTGAATACCACGCAAACCAATATTGATTATACATATCATCATCCCGCATATGATATCGACAGAATTACCCTCATGTGGCTTCAATTCGGCATCGTTTCTTGTCGCTAAGTATACAGTTATGTAACTCGCGACGAATGTGTTGCGATTAAGTAACACAGGAAACCGAAATTGACTCATATTTGAAAAGTGTACATACATGTAAAAGAAACATAGTATTAATGGATAGCCAGGGAATTTGCCAAATATGGCGGTCGATTAGACCCGCAAACTCTGCGCAAACGTTCAACTCTCTGCACTGCGAGAAAATCGGGAGAAAAACACGCACGAAGTAAAATTTAATATGTAAACAAGTCGAATGACTCATAACGCAACTGATTGACGGAGTCATAGATGTTAATCCGTATTCGGACATCTATGACGACGACTTTATAAAGTTCAACAATATAAACGAGCCATGTAGAAAACATCTTCCAAATTCTGATGATCATTTACTCCCCAAGCCTGTAGCAACGTCGAGTACTTGGAACAACTCCGCATTCGAGCAAAGCGTGCAAACATCGTCAGGGAAGATGACATACAAAAAGATAATCGAGAAACTGGCTTCACTACAGATACGAGAGAAATCGACAGCCGAATTACAATGAGCGAAAACTTGAGCTGCATTATGACTCCAAGTTCTACATATATTATATACAGCGAGGCAAGCTGTGCAACACGCAGATATTTTCGTACCATGCGAACCGATAATCATAGCTACAATACTACACCGCGTATATAGTTCAGCAGCTCGCCAACATTGCAACATTTTTTGTCGTGTCTGGACTATATAGTCCTGCACTCGATATAGCGGTAATTAGATATCACTCCAACAAGTCGGTTATATTGGGGGAAATTTCCCTGACATTTATTTCCTTGTTCTTCTTACGGAATATGTAAAAACATTTGCTTTGAGTCTCACGAACCCTTGTCTTCTCCCCGCCTCTCACCCATAACCGACACTACATTTAAGCAAATTTTTCACGAGATACAATTCCGTCATTCGAGTTATCGTTAAATTTTGGAGCATCGGTAAGCCATAATAACTTGGATGCATTTTGGGGCGGGGACGATAGAGAAACCTTCGTTAAAATTCTAACGGTTCATATTGACCCACAACTAGTCGGTCATCAAATGAATCCCTTGGCTATTTTAGGTCCTGCGGATCGTCCTGATTCGAAGAGCCATTTGTACTCTCCAATTCCCGTATCAGTGCGAGACCATCCATTTATTTAAGATACTCGCCTGCATTAGGGCAGTTTGTCACTGGCACTGAACATATCGAGAACAGAGCTACCCAAGACCCAGATGTTGGCGTTACTGGAGAGGCGGAATACAGGAGTGCTGAAGACATAGAGGAGCACAACGAGGAAGAGGAGAATGCTTTGTGGTGCAAGAACTGCATGGAGCACAGGTTGTTGCATTCTTGAATACTGTGACCCCTCCTACTGATCGCGGCAACAGCGACATATATACAAATGATACTTTCAGTACTGCCGAGCTGGTGCAGTTAGTGCGCGCATATATCCCTGAAAGACTGCAAGATAGCAAACAATTTGGGCAATGGTGCCAACGCAACAATGCTTGGTGGGTCGCTGCTGCTATATCGTTTGTTGGCAATAAGCGTGTTCGCAAGAGAAATCTATTTGTGATGAAGCAAAGTTATCACGGTAGGTTGTAATACATGTCATATATAGGATATTGTACTTATCTTTCGTATGAGATCAATTTAGCCGCCATCGCCAAGGATATAGCTACCAAGCAGAGCTGCAAGCGCTGCGAAACCAAGGCCTAATGATCGTCGGTTACGCACGAAAGTCAAAGGCAACAAGAGAAAGTGACGAAGGCAGGGTACGACTATTGCAGATGATGGCTTCTCGCCTGAAGGAGCGTTCACATGTGCAACGCACATATGTGATAGTATCATGCAATAGCAAAGATCCCATGAGTATGAGAGATATGCCACGTCTGGAGTTGATCGACAAGATTGACAATGTTGATGGAACAATGCAAGATAGCGGAATCAGGACTCCTGCTGTACATATAGCACTGACTACTACTTTACTTAGATCTGCTCTTGTTTTTGAAAGCGTCGACTAAGAGTGTCTGTCTGGCTGTACTGGATTTTGCTTGATTGAGCACGGATCCCAATGATGTTTACGAACTAGTCTGGTAAGAAGAAATGAGAACAATTTTGGGTCAGTATGCTAAATCAGGTCTGTTCCTACTAGTAAATACCCAAAAGTCAAAAAGATCGTCATCAGATCACGATTTTCGATCGCGAAGAACTCCTTGCCAATCCTGAACAGTTACGCGCTTTCGACTGCCGTTCGCGCCTTGTACAGCGGTCAGCATGAATATAAAAAGGCCATGCATTGATTATCCGTACACACTGCCTCGATGTTGAACATACACATACTTCAAGTTTACCTTAAATACAACAACAAAGTCATTTTTTCCATCATATCAACTTGTCATATTCACAAGGTTGTGCCAATGAGCATGTAGATCATTCGCCATAGATTGTTTGGATCCAGAGATGGCATTTGTCATGAATCATGCCATACATCGTTTGCCATAGATCGTTTGAATCCAGAGAGTGGATAAGCCTGGAACAAAGTGGGAATAATAGCTGGAAGCAACAGGAGTGCTAATTATGGGGATGAACGCTGGTTTTTTATGTTGCAAGCAGATAAAAAAATCGTCTGGGCTGCTTATGGATCGAGTGGATGACTATATTACATGCAGTGGATTGGGATATGGATAATACACCTGGATCATACAGTGATATATGTGTGTTGTGGATACTTTGTATAGTAGATCGGTCAATATGTTAATATGGATGATTAAGTGGCAAAAAAGAAAAATCCTATATGAAGACGAGAGCAGGATTTTCCGCAGACTGACCACAGTCGATACGAAATGCGCCCGCCCTCAGCATCCGGATCCAAAACCAAAACGCCAATAATTCTCACAACATTGCCCCAGAAAAATGATATTCCCAGAGTGCTTTGCACGCCATTCTAGGATCACACAGACGAACATGACTGTCCGGCATACAGGAAATCTTTGAATTGGGCAGTCACTAGGGAGTGCAAATATGTAGCCAAGCCCAAAGTTTTTTTTTGTTCTTATATATCATACTGTGGTAGTCTGTGGAGAATAATTATCACAATCGCTCTCCGTTGCGCAGTTATTTAAGCATCTATAAGAATGAGAAACAAAACCTTCGAAATTACTCAGCCGTAAGCTATTGGATGCTTCACTGATTCGTGTCATCAATGTCTCGCTTTCCAAGAACTTGTTGCGTTTTACCTTGCTCTTGACAACTGACCAAAACTGCTCAATAGGATTGAGTTCAGGCGAGTATGATGGAAGATAGGCACATCGATATCCTCGAGACTCAATATACCTAGAGATATCCTCAGCCTCATGAATAGGAGCATTATCCATTACCAAATAATGTCCCTTCATGTGCTCATACTTATCCATCTCGTCCATTGTAGCCTTAAGGAAGCTGAGATAATGTCCAGTTACAGTTCCTTTGCTTACAGCTTCAGAATGACCCGCCCTCTTTCTTTTCTTGGATGGTGGTTGTGGGAGCCTCAGGCTGCATTTAATGATACCTGATGCCGAGATTGCTCCCAAGATTGTAGTCGTCTTTGCTCTTGTTTTTGGCACTGTAACCACTGCAGAAGACCCTTTCTTGGACCATGCCATGCTGCGTTTCATGTTGATATGGAACGCAGACTCATCAAGACACAGTTTTTTCGAAAGTCGATGTCGGTCATGTCCCATCTGCGCACCCAGTTAAGGCGCTCTTGGATCTTAGCCTCGCTATTCCTGTCTACAGGCTGAAACCGAGCTTTTTTCAATGACAAGTTGCATTCGTTCTTCACAAATCGATGGAGCGTCGTTTTGGATAATTTGAGTCCCTAAAATCTCTGAAGCAGGCGCTCCATCAACTGTTCTAGGACAATCGACGGATTTTCGTCAATGCATTCTAAAATAACTTTCTTATGTTCATCGTTTAAAATACGCGGACGACCACT
>NW_027192148.1:758162-774258 GCF_041956525.1 Rhizomucor pusillus
TCATCGAGCGCAAAAGTTTCTGGGCACACACGACCCCTATTTGTCAACTGCGACTTCAGAATTGGCTGAGAGGAACATCGATTTTCACTCTCCTTCTGACAAACATCTGACACCGTTGGGCATTTATATCTCGAACTAACTGTTGAATTATCTTTCCTTCCGAATACATGGATATGCAGCGTATCTTCTATTTAAAGATTAAGACATCTCACAAAGATAGAGACATCGTTGCTGCTTAGTATCCGTAACCATCCTTCTCATCATCTTCTTTGACTTGCGTCAGAGCCTGCCAGTATTGCCTTCTAGAATCCAACGCGAATTCCAAGTCTTCCTTGGTAATCGAGTCCCAGTACTTGTAAACCATCATGACCGCTAGCAAGTTGCAAGCGTTTCCGAACAAGAGGCCGTCCATGTAATGCTTTGCCTGCTCGCAAATAGGCACCGAGAATATGTACATGATAACCTGTCCCACAGCGAAAAAAATGGCGCCGAATGCAATATCGCCCAGTGCCCAGCGATCATCGAGCGTAAACACAACAAGGATAACTTGAGATATTACGTAAATGACAAAGATAGCACCGTTGACAATAAAATAGAGGATCCAAAGTACCGTCGGTGTTTCGTAACTGAAAGGACTAATTTTGCTGAAAGTTGCCATGGAAATGATCGTGACAGCTGTAAATACAACGAACGATGTCGCCCTGATAGACTATTTGAAAAAGATACAGTTTTGAATTATTTGTACACAGGTGGAGCTAGAATGATTAGATGCTTTACCCACAAGCTTATAGGTGTACCGTCTTCTGCAAACTGGAAACCGACGAATCCGTTTAACAGAAGACACCAAAATGTTGTGCTTATAAGACCAATGTGTGCTGCAGTAAAATACTGGAATAGATATCAGCTATGGTCGATATAAAGAGAGAGAGAGAGAAAAAGAAAGTCTTACTGGATACAAAATCGAGGCTTTTGGAACGATGCTAGTAACCAGCAGCATATCAAAGATCACAGTTCCCAAATAGAATTGGAAGAACATGACAATTTCCTTCCTGCCTGTGCTTATACTTAAGTTCCTTCTGCTGTATCTTCAAATGTGAACACTGAACCTACCTATAGCGGTGTATTTTGTCTTGACATGGTATATCATAATGCTTGTCATGAACAATGCCACGATATCCATGATGAATGTAGCTACCATTAGTCTGGGTTATTATTATTGAGTTTGCTCCTTTTCCGCTTAAAGTTTCCCAGTTGCTTTTTACCTGGCTGAAAGACAAGCATCCCTGCAAACTCGACGTTCCGAGAGTAGCACAGAGGCTCAATGCCATCGTATTTTCCGATCAACGGGCACAGCGTGAGTGCAATGTTCTGGCATACTTCGTCAAACTTGAACAGTTGAAAGTTCAAGTGCATCCTTCTTTATCGTGCGAACAACAAGGCCGAAAACGAAGAAGAAGAAGAAGAAAGGAGATGGTAGAAACGGAAGGGATAAATAAAGCCGCTCACGTTTAGAGAGAGAGAGAGAAGGAGAATGAGGTATTTGAAACGTGACTAAGGCTTACAGTAGTCTCTCTGACGGCATCTGGCGGTGGTAGTAATGAAGTTTTCCTGTGCACAGACCAATTGGGCGGGGCGGCGTCGGCCGTGCCTGACAGAGGCAAGAGAGGCACTTGTGTGTGTGAGAACGTCTACTACGCTACATTACAGCAGACATGACCGCCAAAGATTTCTCGGCACCGGTTTGGATCAAAGGCTGGTTCCTCATCAGCTCACTTTTGGTTCTTTGGGTACGGTTATCCCTTTGAAAAAGCTATGAACGTGCGTTGCTTAACAATCATTTAGGATGCTGGCTACTGCTTAGCAAGGTAATGCCAGGAATAAGAAAGCAGACACGGCTAGAAGGAAGGCAATGAAAGATGAAAAAAACCTTGTAGACCTCACAGCATGGAAGGTGGAAAATGGAATTTCTTGTGGCGACCCTACATTCTCTACGGCAAAGTATGCAAAGTCCTGAAATATACGACTTTCCAATCAGTAGCTAGATACTCTTATTATTATCGTCGCTGTAGGTCGATACGTTTTACGGCACCGTTGCGTGGGAAGAACAGGACGGATTTACGAGTGCTCAAGCATTCATGAACCTGGTCGAAACGGCACTTAATTTCCTCTATCTCTACCTGGGTTCGACGCTTCCCTTGAGCAGAATTGGACAAGTAAACCTCGTTGGATTCTCTGCCGCCATCTTGACTGTTGCAAAGACCGTCTTGTATTGGCTCACTGAATACTACAGCGGCATGAGACACACTGGCCACAATGATTGGCAGACGTACATTTTCTTGTGGGTGGTAAGCATCACCTTTCGTTTGTTCCTTCCTTGGTCTATGCAAGTACGATATTCATTCTGTTTTTTCTACTACACTCTAGATACCTAATGGAGCCTGGATAATACTTCCTTCGGCTATTGCTTTGGTCCTCGGTCGAGATTTGTGGCAACGTTTGGATAAAGCTCAACAGCGGAAAAGCGATTAGGGTTTGATTTTATAATAGCTAGTCTAGTACATTATCATATATAATATATCTATTATGTTCAGCGTGTCATTTCATCCACTGCTGGCTGTTTCCGATCTGCTGAAATTAGCAGCATCCTGAGTCTTTCGACGCTCCCGTGCCAAGCCGTACGCGATCATGGGTGTTAGCACAATTCCTACCGCCACAATGACAAGCGTCACAAGCTTTCCTTTGACTATTCAGTAATTAGCTGCGCTTGTCTTAATCACATATTTCGAGTATATTGAAACTCACAAAAGAATGGGCCTTCGTTAGCTGGGTACAAATAGGATCCAAGTACTCCTCCGACGTTACTTGCGGCGGTTGTTACAGCAATGGCTACAGCTCGCTGCGTCATGTCATCAAAAGCAACCGCTGCCCAGCTCAAAATACACGGTGCTAGATCCTTGTAAATGAATATATTTGCACGCACCCACAGTAGATATAGAGAGAGAGATACAAACCTTGCAGACCTATACCCGCCGTGATTGGAAACAAGGATGCATAATCGCCTAGACAAGACTTAGTTAAGATCAATGCATAGACGCGCCCCATATTTCGAGAACAAATGCATACCCCATTGATCCTTGATGCCCAGCAGCAACGCGCATCCAAGGCTGATAAGCACAAATCCGGCAGTTGTCAACATTGCTCTGTAGTTGTGCTTGTCTGATGACAAGTATCCACAAAGAAACACGGCGCCTAAAGCAGCAACGGGAGGGCCAGCCGATAACAGCTGTGTATTCAATACAGAAAAGCCGAATCCTGGAGTGAAGATTGGTTAGTAATAATCCTTTCTTCTCTTCACCGAGGTAACGCACCAATGATAAGAGTGGGAGAAAAAGTAGACGTGGTCAGCATTGCCTCGGCATCCAAAAACATCAATGCAGCGAATGCCCAAGTTTTCCATGAAATGAGTGATAGAAACACATTTTTTGCGGTTATTGAGTGTGTATCATCAATGTTAATCTTTTCCATTCTCTGGATCTGCCATTGCTTTTGCTCGTCTGTCAGCCAAGACACCTTGCGTATGTCGTTGAACAGGCAGAAATACGCCGCGATACCCAGAAGGATCCCTGGTGCGCCTTCGATAATGAAAAGATAGCGCCATGCATCCAGCCCGGCTTTGCCGTCGAGGTGCGACGTGCCGTATCCAATGAAGCCAGACACAACGCCGGAGAGGAACGCGGTGCCTACAAGACAAGATACGCGTAACGGTAGTTCATCCCTTGTATATACGCGAGAAAGCTGGTACAGCACGCCCGGAATATATGCGCTCTCGATGATGCTGGTATAAACACAAAAAGGGTAATAAATAAAAGGCGAGAGAGTTATAAATAATAATTTTAACGCATACCCGAGAATGAGCCGAGTTATCAAGAGACCTGCAAAGTTTGTCACGAATGCTGTGAGCAGTGTTACGCTGGCGATCCCAAGTAGCGTTAACAGTTACATCACGAATACATAGAATGTTGATACTTGCACACTCCAACTGGTAATAATCAAGGATAAATAGGCGGCTGCGTTCGTTCGTTTGAGCAAGATATTGGATGGGACCTCAAAGAGCACCTGTGACTTTAGGTTAGGGGGCGCATATCGCGATGTGAATGCATTAGCGGATGCAAATACGTGCATAAGTGATATAGAAAGCTGCCACAGTCAACCCGAACTCATCAGGAGTCAGCTACAGATAGAGATTTAGTACGAAATATCAAGCATGGTAGAAACAAAAGAAAGACATGCATTCAAATCCTGCTCAAGACCTTGTACTCTAACAACAAAGTGGTAACGGGCAACATATTTTAGTAAGACTGATCTCGACGCCTGATCCATGTGCTGCGTAGGATTCTTCCTTTTCACTTCCTGGATTTTACCTTGCTTGACCAATGTTGATGCGATCAAGGTATGATGCCATATAGAACAAGCAAAGGAGGCTGAGCATACGCAGATCTAGCGCTCGTATGATCTTACGTTCCTCCTCGGGAGGTATTGTCACTTGCACCTCCTTCATCAGGAACGAGAGGAATAAAAAAGAAAGAAAGAAAAAGGAAAGAAAGGCAAATGCAATGCAAGGACAGAAAGAAAAAAGTGCCTTGAATTCCGGGATGAGAAAAGGAGGAGGGGTGGTGATCATGCATACTGGATTTTGAGGAAATATTTGCGCGGTCTGGAAATCCTTTTGCGCTTTTAGTTGGCTACATTTTGCACCTACAGAAATCGAATTAACGTTGGACCACTGTAATCTACTGAAGTTTGACGACTTACGCTTGCGATATTCGTGCGAGCGTGCAAGCAGAGCCAGCACAAGAGGAGAACCCAGGCCGCATATAGTACAAGAATTGATAAGCCATTGGCTTTAACGTACAAGTAGCCTTCTACTTTCTCACCTCTCCTATATTTAAAAAATCAGTTCAGTTGTTTATGTAGGTTATCAATGGAAAACTTACATTCATCCGGTGAAGATTGTATATCTGTCCCTTCGACAGAATCCTCCTGAGCATCATTGCCTAACATTTCAGCACTGTGAGTTTTACTGAAAGATACATAACTGTGAAGTCCAATTATTACCAATGATGTCAGGGGAGTTGCTTGTATTCAGCATGTGTAAAGCGGCTGAATGTCTTGTAAAAGGCGATAGATGAATACCGTCTATCACCCGGCTAATGCCATTAAGGGCAATGCAAATTGCCGCCATATAGTCACGGCCTTGTACGGCTCGCCCGGCCCTATACAAAGGACACTTGGTATTCATGCATAAAGAAGCACCATGAACGGACCGCTTTTTCTTGTTGCCATCCTTTAGGATGGTTGCCCTGGGTCGCACAACAGGTCCTAGGTACCAGCCGCAGGTTTGAGATGTTCTATATTCTGTTGTTATGACCATAACTGTGTGTAAATGGTGCTCTTTTCGTATCTTCGTGGCCACTCCCTTCACGTGGCCTTTTAACCGTGCGTTTGTTCCTAAATCTTGGTCGCCGATGAACATAATGGGAATAGACTTCTTCCCGGTTCCGCAAGCTTCTTTCACGTATGCCCTTTCACGGGAGGCTTTTCACGGGAGGCTTCCTGCGAATACGCTTTTTTCAGGGCCAGCTCTTGGCTCCATTTTGCTCGGTTTTTTGCTGGAGAGTTATAGAAATATTGTAGAGTATCACGGTGTTCTCGAAATGTCTAAGAGCAATGCTAGTCAGATAACGGGATAATAAAGAAGATAATCAATTATACCTTCTGCCAATTGGAAACATCTTCTACAGACTTTGCGTTCTGAATATTGTCGTTTGCAATGTTTTCTTCCGCTTCTCGGATCTCTGGATTTCGAGCTTTTCTCTTCTCTCGATACTTGGCATTCTTGTACAGCATTGCCTTATTATGCATATGCTTGGATGAAATTGTCGAAGGCTTTGGTAATGTAAGCAAGTCGTTGCAACTTTGGGAGGTTAGCTCGTCGTTGCCATTGCTATCATCGTCACCATCTTCCTCCTTGGTCGATAACGGTTGAAACCGGTTGTATAGCTCGATATGATGTCGATATTGTTGCAATGACATCGATACTGTAACTGACATTTTTACGATACCGCAATCGGTCCCGCTGAATGCAAGCTTCCTGGACGATTCTGCTGCCTCCTTTTGTAATCTTGATAAATCCAACAATTCACTTCTGGCTTCACATGCATGGTGCTCTAATGCAGGTCTTGCCATCCTCTCCTGTTCTTTTCCACTGCCCACTTTGCGATCCTGGTTTTTCATCATCCATTTCGTATTATTAACAACAGCACGAAAGTCTATCAAGGCTAGCTGGTTCTTTAGCGCTTCATACTCTGCATCAGCTTTTGCCAGCTGTAATGATTTCAGGTCTGCATGCTTTGCTCCTTCTTGTTTAGCCTTGCTTAATGTTCCAATGGATGTATGTTTTCGCATGTTCAACTCCTTGTTTTTCTCTTGCAACGCCGTAATACGCTCCTCCCATGTCCCGATGCAAGTCATATAAATCGTCTTTTTCCACTCCATCCAATGGAGTGGGCGTAAAAAACGAGTTCTTGCAAGCTTTGGGAGCATCCTTGTTAGTTGCTCCATGGAGCCTTGCGATATTGAACGATGTCACGTCTATACAGTGTTCAAATTGTAGACCATGGGTTCCGCATAACTCGTGAAACTTCGCTCTATCGAAAAAGTTGCCAAACCGTCTTCCCCGGCATTTCCCATCTTCTCTGCTTGGATAAGAGCCTGTTGTAATCATGCTTGGACATATGTACCTTTGAAATGAAAACAATATAGACATAGATGTATGAGCCATATCTGATCAGCACACAGAGGTGGCATGTTGGCTCGTGAAGGGCATACGACCGTCAAATAAGGTTAACGGTACTTAGAAAGAACTGAGAAGTTACATTTAATACAGTGTACGTACCTCTTGATGGACATTATACAGCTTTATCATAAAGCGATACATACAGTATATGCATAAATACCCTGGACGTTGATGGTAAAACATTGTTGCAAAGTTGCACAGAACTGAACGCAGTACGAAGCTAAAGGGTGATTCCTAATTGATAAACCGTAGTGGTCATCATCTCAGATTGTTATGCTCAAATTGAGCCAATGGCCTCTCCTAGAAGCGTTTTCTAAAAGGCTCCAAATGCATTTCTCAGCGCAAAGCTGGGGACGCTTCTTATAAAGATGTATCCGGCGATGACCATTTTTACAGTATTTCTTGGCCAACGCAAAGTTCCCTCTGACCAGGCGCAAAGTGGGCTGCTATTGACGCAAAATAAGTAAGAGCACAGCGCAAATTATTAGGAAAAATCCTGTAATTTATTGATGAACATTAAGTCCGGGCTGCTGTGCTTGCTTTATCAGGTCGTCTAACGATACATTCTTGAACACGCTGGCATCCTCCTCGGTCGGGAATCGCCATACGTATACTTCTTTCTTGTTTCTCTCGCTCGATGCTAATCCGTTTGGTGGCAGCTCTGACGGCGTCCGGTTGATCTTCTTTTCGAGCTCGCCCCGATCTTTAAGACGACCGAGGACATGGCGTTTCAAATGTGCGTTGGATTTTAACAACTCGGGGTATTTTGGGATAAATGCTGCGATTGCTTTGGTGGTCATTGGTCCGTTCTGCGCAATAATGCATTTGACGACTTTTGATGCGGAAAGGTTTTTCATATTGGGTAGTGCCTTGGTTGCCATGTTGGTTGAACTTTGAAGGATGGGACGGAGAAGGGCTGTTGTGGCAAGTCACTTTTGACAGCAGCGGCAGCAACCCCCGCCATATATCAATGCCGCCTACCCAAATTACATTCGTTGCTATTCTGTCCTATGAATCCATTCAATATATATAAAATCACAGAGAATATGCTTAAAGTAAATTGTGCGAGATGGCCTTGTATTAAAAAGTAGTTGCGACATCTAGAAAACTTTACCCCTTTTGTATAGCAAGAACTGTACCGAGCGTTAAAATCCATCGAATAAGATGCTACATAAATATTGCCAGGTTACGGTAACCTTGGTCATTTCCAAACTAAACAATCTGAGCGAATAGTATTTTGAAGAGACAACTGTGTTTTCAATATGAAAGCGGAAAGCTGTATTAGTTGTTGAGCTCCTTTGCCGGTACAAAGAACAATATGTAGATTCAATCCACGATCGACCAGAGTATATAAGCATATCTCGGTTCCAGAATAGGGCTGAAAGAGGCAACCAGGTCTGTATGTAGCTCGTGTTGCTTGGACGAACAGGGACTGGCATGGGAGCACAAGAAAATAGAAAATGTAACGTGATTGCAGGAAAATCCGGACACGTCATGGATGGGGCGCATGGCGGACCGATCCTGCAGTGGTGGTACTATGTAGAAAGGAGGATTATGGATCAAAAAATATCCCGATATACGTAGCAGGTAAATTACTCGATTATATTTTACTTTATTATGTAAAGCAAACAACGGGAAGAAAGGAAAAGGGAGAAAAAAGGTAGATATAAATGGGTACATATTACTTGGATGCTATTGTTGTTGTTGTAAAGAAATAAGAAAGGGAGGATATAATATGTCTCCATCAAATTAAGCAATCTGTTCGGTTTTTTCGATAGATTGCGTCTCGATGCGAGCACCGGTACGTTCAGCCAAGATCTGCTGGACGTATGCGTGGTCGAGTTTCTTGCGCGGGTTGTGCTCAAAGATGATGTCTATTTCTTCAAGAGTGAAGCCCTTAGTCTCAGGGTAAGCCCAGAAGACGTGGACGGCCATCAGGAAGTTGAAGCCAGCAAAGAGCAGGTAGAGACCAAATCGGATCTTCTCCATGAGGATAGGAACGACAAAGTTGAGGACCCAGTTGAAGAGCCAGTTGGCAGCGGTGGAGAGGGAGACACCCATGGCACGGATACGGAGAGGGAAGATTTCGGCAGGGTAGATCCAGCCCATAGGACCCCAAGTGGTGGCAAAAGATGCGACAAAGAGGTAGACACAGGCGACCATACCGTTGCTCTTGGAGCTGGAAATATGCATGGCCCATTTGCCATCATCGCCAACGTACCAGTCACCGGTAGCCATGATACCACCGACAATCCACAGGAAAATAGACATGAAAGAAGCACCGGCGACCATGGTAGGACGGCGACCCCACTTGTCGACGAAAAGAATGGCGGGAATGGTCATGACAACGTTGATGACATAGTTGATACCAGAAGCGAGCAAAGTAGCTTCTTGGCTGTCACCGATACCGGCTTGCTTGAAAAGAAGGACGACGTAGAACATGATGATATTCATACCAGTCAGTTGTTGCCAGATCTGGAGGCAGATACCAAGGAAGGCGCGGTAGGAGTACTCGGGCTTGAGAAGATCGGCATAGCGGTGGGACGCGATTTCGCGGTCGAACTTGATGACTGCTTCGATTTCCTGAATTTCAAGCTGCACGCGAGGGTGGTTGACATCGCCGTTGCCGTGGATATCAGCGAGAACCTGTCGCGCCTCATCCATGCGGCCCTTATCGGCCAGCCAACGAGGGGAGAACGGGAAGAACCACATCCCAATGCAAAGGATCACGGCAGGAACGGCTTGGACACCCCAGGGGATACGGAAGGCAGCGGTCCAGTCGCCGTTCTTGATAGTTGAGGAACCGTATTGAATCCAGAAGCTGTTAAACAATAGCTGGGTGGTGAGTATGTATGGATTGGAGGTTGGCGGGATCAGACTCGATAGAAACTTACGCAATCATGATACCCCAGGTGATACTCCATTGCTGCACAGCAACAATGCGGCCACGGATTTCCTTGGGAGCGATTTCGGATTGGTAAAGAGGTACAACCATGGAAGTGACACCGACAGAAAGACCTAATTAAGAATTATATGAGTTTGTGATATCTCTCTTCCACTTTGCAGTAGTTAACTTACCAGCAAATACACGACCAACACAGAGCATAGGAACACCGTTAGAAGCAGACTGAAGAACAGCACCAACAATGAAGAGGAAAGAAGCACCAATCAGGGTGTATTTACGAGAGAATCGGTCAGCAGGGAAAGCAGCAATGAGGGCGCCGACAAAGCAGCCAGCACTAAGGGCACCGTTGATACCACCCTGCAAGACAGCATCGGGATGGTTGAAGTAAGTTTGGTATCTGCGATGATGATGTTCCAGTGAGTTTAATAAGAAAAATTGATTGCAGAAGAAGAAAACTTACTGATCTGTACCAATGACTCCAGAGTTGCTACCGATATCGAAACCAAACATGATACCGGCGATGGCCGCAAAACCACCAATGACCTACGTATGCGCAAATGTATATGTTAGCTAGCAGATCAAGGTGAACGTATATAGGTATTGAAGGGCAGCTTACGTAGACGTTGTTTATTAGCCTAGCGCCCATGGTCTTTCCAAGGAAAACAAAAAGGTGAGAAAAAGGTAGACAAAAGGCAATGAGCGTGGCAGAAGGAGCAAAAGTTTTTATAGAAGGGCAGGGAACCTGGGGCGCCGTTGTTGTGTGCTTATATAAGGTGCGTCCCGTTGTCCAATCCGGTTAGGGTGGCAACTTACCTTGATTTCCCCACGGAGAATGATTCGGTGGGAACGGGCTGGCGTTCGTGATCTGTGGGTTCACAGGGTCTGAAAAGCCCAAAAGCGAAGCAATGGATCGAGGAGCTGCAACCCCGCAACAAACGGCTCATCCGCGGATACAGAACTGTGGGTGGCGAATATACTTCTCGTGGTTGCACAAGCCTGCTCAGGGTAGCACGAGGTCTGAGACAAAAAAGAAAAATCTCTATTTGCGCGCAAATCATGGCGCTAAAATATACTAAATAGTTTATTTTACAATGAGCACAGGGCAATGGACGTGCTGCTGAACATAGTCGCTGAAACTACCAAAGATTGTTCTATATCAAGGCAAATTGAAAGCATACACTGTAAGAATCTGCCCAGCAACAAAATTGCCTTTTTTGTGGATTACGTTATCCATTCGATCCACAAAAGCCAAGGCACACGAAGAAAAAGGAAACAAGAGAAAAAAAAAACTTACCGCCTCCAACCTGACAAATTTCTGCTGCCGAGCACAAGGCAGTCAAACTTTGCAGTGTCCACGTACTCGGTGATGACCTTGGTAGGATGCGCGGGTCCGGATTTCAGGATGTGCGTTGTGGTCTTGTATCCCTGGGAGACAAGTTCACCGCTCCAGGCTCGCATTGCGCCCGCATGCTTTGCAGAGGCCTGTGATCCGACGAATCCCGATTGTCGTTGGTTGGTTGGTAAGGGTAAATAATAGGAAACTTGTGCTCCTAGGTTACCTCTTGCTCTAGCCGCTCCAGTTCGTGATCCCCGAGGATACTGGCTTCTATCGTCTCTTCTGAATTTGACATTTTGAGTTCTTTCTTTCAACAGCAGCTGCGTCGTGCTATGTGTCACTATACACAACCATGACCAAAAAATTCTGGGTCCATGACAACCACCATAATCAGGTGCACATCGTCCAATGGCTTGAGAAGGTTGGCTGCTGTCCAGCTGATGACCTTGCTCGCCTGCTCCGGTGACTCTGCGTCAATGGCAATTGCTATTTTTCTTCTCATTGTTGCTGTTGACATTTTTACAACCAAGTAATAAAAAAGAGACAGCCGACTAAAGAATGAGGGAATCCGAGGGTTTAAAACAGAATTGTCTAAATATCAGGCCACAATAATCAAAATCGCTTGTCTTCCAGTTGACGAGCACCGGCATTCACATAAACATACATCTTTGACAATAGACTGTATCAAGGAAGGGACGGGAATTGTGTGTTTCAGCAGGTTCCCATTAGCAAAGGAAAAGACGGGGAGTGCTGTTGTTGATCCATGGATCGATAATTCCATTTGGGACTGGCTGCTGGTGATGGGGCATATTGGGCATTCGCAGAATGATTTTTTTCTTGTGCCACCTCGCCTCCTCCTTTTTGGAATTACAACGTCTCGTCGTGAGTCTAGAAGAAGGGGAATCACAATTTATGGATATACAATTCATTTTTCATATGTGCCACACTGCTGCATTTCTCAACGTGCACGTATCTATAAGTGCGCATTTCAATTGTTCTCTACAGCGTATATGAACAGCATGTCGAGATAGGGCAAATTCACTCAACAAGGAAAATTGCACGTGAGAGAGTATTCTCTCATTTTTCACTGTTAGCAAATATGGGACCTCAATAGCCTGATCAATAATTAACTAATTACAGACGGTGAGACTTGGGTTCTTTGCTGCAAATAACCGAGTTCTTCTTCGATCCTCTACTGTACTTTTGAAACAGCTCCCTCTCTGAGTATCTGCCAGTCCCAACTGCGACACAAATGCTACAGCAAGCGAGTTTTGAATAAGGAAGGTGACAGAATAATGACAACACACGAGTACTGTATCGTCTAATTAACTTTTGTGATGCATCCCTTTGATCTTTTCTTTTCATCACTGCTTTTTTTCCTTATTGAAGAATGCCTATTACCTTTACTTGGGGCTATGTATACAGAGCCAGCCTTTCCTTAAGTAGAGATACAGCAATGTATTCGTTCTATATGGCGAGACCGAATAGGTAAAGATTAGTGTTCAAGCAAAAAACGACCATTGTGCTGGCTCTGATATGGTGACAATAAGTAGACGTCCCATTCGATGCACAGCAAAAACGGGTGTAATAGCTTGCGCCCGTATCGATGAGAGCTTCGCGGATGAACTCGTCTGCGTGAGTTTATCTGGTGACATGACAGAAAGAAGTGCAGAAGATATACACATACAAGTACAGCTTTTGGAAGAAATTAAAAAGCCAAATTCGCGGGTACGGTCAACTTTGTCTTCAGCTGAAAGACGAGCAGCAAGTATGTTTAGATTTAAAATGTTACTGGAAGTTGGGGTGGGGGAAGTGACAGCAGAAAGCGAAAGGTCCTGCTGAGATATGGTTAGGCGATATTGACACAAATAGTGACTAGGAGGCTCCAGACCTGAAGAAGAGCGTGCATTAGGTACTGGACACAGCTGAGCAAACAGTCAGCTTGGAGAATGAATGGAACCTTTCTATACCAAGCAGCGTGCTTCCACTAGCAGATGAAATACATGTATATCAGCATAATATACCAATCAAATTGCGATCATTGCTGTTATATCCATCAACTGCAAGACAGTAGCTTGACTTATCAACTACTTGATATGTTTGCAATAAATGTACTTTTCACAGCAGATATCAATGGTACCTTATTGCCCATTGTCAAGTCAATGCGCCATCCCGCGCCAGCAGCAACATCTTGTTCGGCCGGGGCTTAAACTATTAGCGTGACATCAGCCTCTACTTTTCCGCCCGTCTAGAAATTTTGTCCACCTTCCTTGCACACGACAAACACGCACACCCTACTCCTCTTCAGCCATGTACGCCAACGTTCTCGCCCGCTCTGCTCTTCGCTCCCGCGTTGCTGCCAAGCAAGTCATGCGCTCTGACTTGTACCACTTTGAAAACTCCAACGGCCAGGTTAGACACATTCTTCTCCCAACATTGTAAAAAAATCATTCCGTGCGATTAATCAATCAATAAATCGCAGAACCTTCCTTTCAAGACCACCAACCGGGTCGGTCTCGCCATCAAGATGACCTTGTACCTCGGTCTCGGCTTCGGCGCTCCCTTCCTCGGTACGTTGCATATATCGATTTATCGATCTAAAAAATCGTATTCCTAATCTGCTTTTTTGTTGTCATGTTTCTAGGTGCCGCCTGGCAATTGTAAGTTTTGGCGAACGAATCAAATGCTAACCTGGTACTAATATCGCGTGATTTTCTTTTAAAAAATCTGTAGCCACAAGGCCGGTTAAATACGTTCGTGTGTGGATTAAAAAGCAATAATAAAAGGGAGGAAGAAGCCGTCTTTCTCTTTTTTGTGCGAACGTTCAAGATAACGATGATTTAGTAATAAAAACAACTAGATTATTCCAATGCAATCTGAAACAGAAACGTTTTTGTTTATTATATGTACATGGCATGTAAAGTTTTTGTATAAAACACAATGCTTAGTCGCGAGCAGGGGTCCATTTCTTGAGACGGATAGAGTGGATCTTGATAAAACCATTGGCGTCCTCGGGGTTGTAGCCGCCTTGCTCATCCATTGAGGATTCGCGCATATCGTACAACTTGGCACCGTCGCCGCGGGCAACACGGCCTTCAATGATGGTGTTACCCTTGTAGAGCTTGAGCTTGACATCACCGGTAACGTTGCGCTGGGTGAAGGCAATGGACTGGTTCAAGAACTCGCACTCGGGAGAGAAGTATTGACCGTTGTACAAGGCACGCGAGTAGGGGATAGTGATGTTCTGGTCACGCAAGGCACGGAGCTGGCCATCAAGAGTGAGACCTTCCAGATCCTTGTGAGCAGTGCGAAGGATGGTGCCACCAGGAGTTTCGTAGCAACCGCGGGATTTGACACCAATGAAGCGGGACTCGACAATGTCGATACGACCAATACCGTTGCGACGAGCGACAGTGTTGAGGTAGGTGAAAAGGGCAACAGGTTCAGTGACCTCGGTGTTGTCGTTGTGGTTCACAACCTTGACGGGAATACCCTTTTCGAAGGTGATGGTGATGCGTTCGGGAGTGTTGGGAGCATCCTCAGGGTCAACAGTGAGCTTCCACATATCCTTGGGAGGAGTGACATTGGGGTCCTCGAGGATACCAGCCTCGTACGAGATGTGGAACAAGTTTTCGTCAGTGGACCAGGGCTTGGCAGCAGTCTGGACAACAGGAATGCCCTTCTCGGCGGCGTAAGCCAACAGATCAGAGCGACCGGCGAAACGCTCAAAGAAGACTACAGGCCATCAATCAGTAAACGCAAGCGTATCACGTGACCTGATTTCACTCCCATCATCCTTACCAGGCAATCTCCAGGGAGCAATGACTTGAATGTCGGGCTTCAAGGCGTAGTATGCAAGTTCGAATCGGACCTGATCGTTACCCTTACCAGTGCAGCCGTGAGAAACGAACTGGCAGCCCTCGCGAGCAGCAATCTCGATTTGCTTGCGGGCAATGACAGGACGAGCAAGCGAGGTACCGAGCAAGTAGACGGACTCGTAGATAGCGTTGGCTTGGATGGCAGGGAAAATCAATTCCTTGACAAACTCTTCTTTCAAGTCCTGTAGCGCGTGCGATCTTAGCAAACGGTATTAAAAATCACGGCTTGGATTACACATGTACATACCTCAACGAAGACCTTGGAAGCGCCAACCTTCAAGGCCTTTGCGCGGATAGCCTCAAAGTCTTCTTCCTGGCCGACGTCAGCAATGTAGGCCATGACTTCGTAGCCCTGCTCAATGAGCCAAGCGAGAATGCAAGAGGTGTCGAGACCACCAGAGTATGCGAGGAGAACTTTGCCCTTTTCACCGGCCATGACTGAAATGTATTACAATAGAAAGCGAGGAGGAGGAGGATGGTTTCAAAAATTTTTGAGATGGCTATATAGTATATCGGGTCGTCGGAGATTTCAAACGGGGAAATGATGAATCACCTTGACTCTGGGGTAATCTCAGCTCCGAGCTTTTTGAGACCTGCCAGACACTTATTTCCACAATGTCTTTGTATCCATGTCTATATTACTTTATCATTTGTTAGTCCATCTTTGTAGTTTATAGTATTTTTAAGCCTGTTTCTTTTCGAAACATCGAAACAGATGTTCATTTCCTAGCACCATTTAGTTTTGATCTCCTCTTTGGATATATTAGCCAGCACGCCAGACGTTTCCATGGGCAGGATGACGATCATCTAGTAGATCTTCACGAGAGAATCGATAGTATATCTGTGATACTCATCTCACCGGTTCGTTATTGCCTTTCGGATTGTTGGATTACCCCGTAGAATTCTTCCTTTGATTTAGTGCGTCGGTCGTCGGGGTGTCCTGATCACAGGTTTTTGACTTCAATTTCGCGGTCACAAAAGGAACTTAAATTTGGTCGATATGTAAAAAATAATTGAGAAGGCTGTCATCAAGGCTGACGATGGCGGTTCATCTTGGTCAAAGCAATGAGAGAGTAAACTTCGCTAGCTGAGATACCCTGAAAATTCGTACTGTTTGCTAA
>NW_027192148.1:776091-810221 GCF_041956525.1 Rhizomucor pusillus
GGAGGAAGAATAAGGGAAGAATTGAAAGAAATGAACAGAACAAGAACCCGAATGCAAAACCATGTCTCAATTGTGGCTCAACGAACCATTCGAGGTCATCTTCCAAGGATTGCCCTTATCATGTACCCAACATGAAGGAACTTGTCGAACAACGCTTTGGCGGGAGTGTCGAACGTTTCACCCGAACAGTACCTCTTCTGGATGTTGTTCGTGACGAATGCAGTAAACAACTATTGCAAGGTATTCAAAACTTGTCACAATTCATGCGAAACGTCGTCATCAGAGTCATTATATTCGTGGATATCTATATCGTCCAGCATGCTCATAGCAGCATCCCCACTTACGTGTTCTTACAGCAGTTCTTTTACTCAATGGCTCAGCTTGTCCTTGGGCAAGAAATTACGAATGTTAATCCAAACTTGCCTGACGACTTACTGGATTCCTGGAATTCAGTCAAGACACAGTATCCTGCGCTCATTTACCCCGTGAACAACTTCAAATATTATGCTCAGACACTTGCATCCGCCTGCAACGTCATAACGGACGCTTACACCAATATCATCGTGGAGTACTTCCAATCCAGGGTTGAGAAATGTATTATTTTCAAGTTACAAAAGTTCGTACCAGTAAGCATCTTACGACCGTCATCAGTCATCCTTCACATCTTGCTTATTTAATGATATTTTTATGTAGGCAATGCAAAAGGATATGGCTGCAAATGATGACTTATATGAGATCCTTGCCGGTGGTAATCCCGTGATGCCACGATATCTTTTACCATGCTCCATTGAAATTGGCAATGCGATACAAGAGATTTGGATGGAATTGATGCCATACATGCCACGGCCGTGTACTACCGAAGAAATGGCTGCAAAACCTGCCAATTTCATACCCGCGTTACATTACATTCTACAGCAGTATCATGACGAGCATCAACAGACGCCACATATCCAAGAGAAATCAAATATGCGCGCTTTACCCCGTCTATTTTCCTTGGTCCCTCTGCCTTCTCGAAACTGGAGATTTATCGACATCAATTCAGAAACATTGGCTGGGCTGCTGAAAATGCCCGTTCCGCGGACACATAGTCAGCGTCTGACGGTTTTCCAAACTGTTTTCAATCTTGACGAATACCGCTTTTTCAAGTAAGTTATATTAAGCCAACAGTCGACGGTGATAGAGTTCTTACAAATGAGCTAGGGACGAAGGCTGCATGTTCACTAATCAGATCACAACAAATGGCTATCAGACTTCTTTTCACTGTGCGAGAGGCAACAAAGAAAGGGCAATCGAATTGGAACTGGACGATTTTAGCATTAATGAAATTTCATCATATTACCGTCCTTGTGCACTTGACCCTGGTCGGCGAGATGTCTTCAATGCGTCCTACGGGTCTGGGTCAGAAGTCCCGGTAGTAAGAAAATGCTCAACAGCAGAGTACTACGGTATGACGAGGTCAAAACGAAGAAACAGATGCTAAGCAAGGAGAAACGGCGACTTGGCATTGAATATATCGAATCAAACTTTCCCATAGGGAAGATCTCCAATGCAGAAATGTTTCTTTATTATGTCAGCTATTACCTTTGGCATCTAGAAACATTACTGGATTTTTACAATTATGAGCCGATTGCAGCTACACGATTCCGAAACTATCAAGGAATACAGCGCTCTAGAGCTGAAATGGCGAACATATTGATAAACGGTGACTGGAAATATATCAAGAGCAAAAGAAAAAGAAAGAAAAAGAAAAGAAATAAGAACAGACAAGACAGAAAGAAAAGAATCGAAAAGAGTTTAAAAAGAAGTCAATATTCGTAGGAAGGTAGCCATTAGTTGTAACTGATGGATGCCTGATTACTGATCACTTCTAATAGGCTACCATCCCAACCAATTTCAGCAGTCCGTTCCACGCTTGATATGGAGAGGGAACAGCCACCAGCTAAAGAAAAGTAATGGAGGAAGGCCAGGGTCAACTGTGATAATAATGGAAAAATGCCTCTTATTGTTTTTGGATCGGGAATGTTTGGCAAGGACGGCGTGCCCTTGAAAGGCCATCAGTCAGGCATGGTAGGCATTCTATGGAGGGAGCTCAGAAGAGGGAAGCCAACGGCGAGGTTGCTGTCGTTAAAATCGATGAATATTTGACATCCCAAGTACGATCAAATTGGCAAATATCATGGTTAAAGTTACTGAGAGAGAATAATTAATAGATATGTCATGCTTGCTTATCGCGAACTCTCGATAACATGATTACGGACGACGGTGTCAAGCACCATGGGATCCAAGTCTGCAAAAGCTGTGGGACCCTATGGAACCGAGACACCAATGCATCCAAAAACATATTCTACATTGCGATATGCATTTGGTCAGGTCATGGGCGGCCTGCACCTTTCGTCCGAGCGAATATCACCACTACGAATGTGGGACCCTGACGGGTTTAGATCTCTACGGTAGGTCCATTTAATTGCCTGCAGTTTACAATATATTGATAAATATTTCGTTTAGTTATCGGTAAGTCACGACCTACACATCCAATGTCGAAGTTTCACTCATTGAGAGATCATTTGCGTTATTTGGAGTGCCCGCATCGCCTCATAAGCAAGTTTGGACTAAATGGCAAGTGTGCACCAATTCTAATTCGAGGAGGATGTTTATTAGTTTCTTCCCCAAGGTCCAAATTTGATTCGAGTGCGATGCAAAATTGATGCTCCAAACGCAAATGGTTCCGTATATAGAAAGGCAGTTTCAAAATCACAATCCGCCACCGATAGGGTTATTTCGGGTCGTACGGTGCAACGATCCACTGCCGCTCCATGTCAACAGGCGATTTCGCTCAAACAGCACGTCTCAAGTCTTTTGGAGACGGCGACAAACTTGTACATTCATGAGGAATACAACTGCACAAAGTTGAGAAGTACGTTCGGGAACGCAGATCCTATGTGTATAAGTTAAGCCCTCTATTGCCCCGGCTGGCCGGCTTGATCTGCGAGTTTTCTTTACTCTTTCTCTGATGTTTGATTGTTCCTGATGGGGAACCTTTTGATCTGTCGGTGAACAAGTACAATGAATGATCTTTCATATGAAAGATGGTTATTGGTAACAGAGGCATGCTATTCATTACATCTTCTTCCCGTGCATTTTCTGGAGGTAAAAATCTGTTCGTCCCGCGGATGCAAACCGCTCTGCACTCTTTTTTTTTTGACAGGTACCCCAACATTGTCCTGGAAGAAAAATCAGCGAACCTAGAGTGTGCAATGTACCAATTACTAGATGGTTGACACAGTCAGCAGGTTGCGATTCCCGCGAAAGAATTGAAAAGAGTTACTGTTACCTGATCAGCCACATAGCACAATAAACTATGGAGGAGAGAAATATACGTGAGTTTGCAGATCGCGGCTTCACGATCCTGCGCAACGGTATATATATATATATAAAATACAGTTAAAGTCATTTGCTTGATGCTCAGTTTGTAATATGAAATGGCAGCATTGTCACTTGAGGAGCTGGATGCGCTCGTCGAGGAGGCAGACACGCTTGCAAACTACTTGATGGATGAAGGTTTCGATCTAGTGAACGATCTAGGCTGCATTGTTGGTATGGATTGTTGCAGAAAATGGAAAATGATTGTATATGTCTAAACTACAAGTCAGAACCGCTGACATGCGGATATCTCGATGCACCTGAAAACGACAGGTATAAAACCGACGAGGATGCTTATCGCGAACGACGGGACAGTATCTTGTTGCATGGCAACATACGTGTATCAGATATCCTCTTGAGCAAAGTGGCCGAATTCGCTGCACAGTTGCTAGATACTTCCAATGTTTATCTGGTAAGAACCAAAAAGCCATCGTCAGTTTCTTGATGTACATCAGAACATCTCACGTACCTTGTTTTTTGCAGCTCAATGAACAATATATCATTAAACCACCTAGAACGGCGAAAACGTCAAGGTTTGCATGGCACAGGGTAACAGAAGAATCAATGTAAAAGGAAAGCCAAGAGTGATTTTAGTGACAACAACAACGTTCTCAAGGATTCTGACTATCTTGAGCAAGAGTTACAGCAGAAACCGACAGTAGCCTGCTGGATAGCTCTGGATCCGGTGGACGAGGTAACCAATGGGATGGCTAGACCATCTCTGAGTGTGTATGATGCGCCAACGCAGATAGGTCTGTTAACGCAGAAAAAAAATAATACAGTCCAACGGCACAATTTTGATACAAGATGCTGCATCCAGTATCAATGTTCCTGCAAATAGCATTGTTTTCATGTCGAATCGGCTGGTTCACAAGAGTGCAGGAAACGCAAGTAACCGATTTCGCCGCGTTTTCATGCCACAGTATTCTGCAAAGCCGTTGACCCGAAACGCTGCGCCGGTTGGGCTGGCTGTGCCATGTACATGTCGCGCTGGCGCGATTGCACCTACTTACCCTAACGTGACCACTTGTGAGGGAGAAATGATTGGACGGCCGGAGTGCAGAACCAACACTGGCTGAGCGAAGCTAGAACCTTTTTTCCCTTCCACACTCGCTCACACACACCACACTTCTACTTCTTCCTGCAACCTCCCTTTGTCATGGCATTGAAACGCATCAACAAGGTACGAACAAATTCTTCAGTCTCCCTTGGTCAATAAAAAGAAAAAGTGAATGTGTGGGGCTGTCTTGCAAAGGAGTAGACGCAACCGAGATTACTGGGCGCTTTGTCCGTATACTCTACAAAGTGACACGTCGAAAATGACAGACGACCGTTGCATTCCTTTTTCTTTTCTTTCTCTCGAGATGCGCAATCGTTCCAAACCTCACACGCTTTGTTTGCTAGGAACTCAGAGATCTCGAACGCGACCCTCCGTCGTCCTGCTCTGCTGGACCTATTGGAGATGATCTGTTCCACTGGCAAGCAACGATTATGGGTCCTGTACGTTGGTTATCAAATTGGAATACCAGTTTTGCTGCTGTGTACTGATCACATTCAACAGGAGGATAGCCCATACCAAGGAGGCGTTTTTTTCTTGTCTATCCACTTTCCAACGGACTATCCTTTCAAACCGCCAAAGGTAAGAACATGGGAAAACGCTTATTGGTTTTTGATGTGGATGTGTTCTGATTATGCATGTATATTGCCTGCACCGTAGATCAACTTTACAACCAAAATCTACCATCCCAACATCAACAGCAACGGAAGCATTTGCCTGGATATCCTTAAAGATCAATGGTCCCCTGCATTGACAATCTCAAAGGGTATGTTCCGCTGCTGTGCTATTTGGATATTCACTGACAATGCAATTGACTCTTCTGTGATCAAATTTTGTTAGTTCTACTTTCCGTGTGCTCCTTGCTAACTGATCCGAACCCCGATGGTAAGTCATGGAAATTAAAGCGGCAACGAGAGAGAGAGAGCGCGTGTCTGACTACTTGCTGTCTGCTTTAGATCCGCTCGTGCCTGAACTTGCACACATTTACAAGACGGATCGCGCTCGCTACGAAGCTACTGCACGGGATTGGACTAGGAAATATGCCAGTAAGTTGCTAGTTTGAATCACTGCTTGATGGCTACTTACAAAAATGTATCCTAATCCCAGTGTAAATGATATCACGTTGGCCTTTGCTTGTTTCCCTTTTTTCTTCATTAATAAAGGTAATTAAAATCACGTTATATCTATAACAAAGTGCTAACTGTTGAATTTAGCAATACATTACACAACACAGTCTTGGTTTCCCGAAATCGATGAAATCTTCTGTTTTATTCATACAGGGGGAATCGAGATAGAGGGCGATAAGCAACTTTTAAGTTAGTCCAATCTAACATGGATGTTGAATTCTCGCTTGTGTGTGGATGTGTTTGGTATATATTAGATGCCATCCACGTCGCAGATGAGAGCGCCATCCTCGTAGAGACCAGTGATGAGCAATTTCCTATGATCGGGATCGATGGCAGCCGTTGAGGATCCACCGTACAGGGCCCCAGAATCTGCAAACACTGTCTCGACCGTCTGATTGGATGTATGCCAGATATCGACCTGCGAGGGAGGCTGCATGCGTCTAGGCGGCGCCGACATTGCAAATTTAGAGAAGGTTAATCCTTTGGGATGGCCAGCTACGATGACGTCGCCAGTTTCCGGCAAATAATGGAGGTTGTCAGGGAGCATATCCACGGAAACCTTGGTAACAAATTCCAGCTTGACGGTGCCTTCCGCGTCATGCTGCACGATTTTGTACCGATGCACGTCCAACTTGCCGGTTTCTGCCACAAACAGGGTCGACTCGTCTCCTGCTAGACCGTTAGGAATATTGAATCCGCCCATGACTGGATAGACTTTATCGGTGCGAGCATCGTAAAACATCACGTGCGAGATAGGCAGCATGCTAAACAGTTCCACAGACTTTGCGATACGGGACACAGAGTAGTGATCTCGCGTGAAAAAGAACGAAGGCGTGCCGTCCTGCGCCCTATACTTTTCGTTTTGTAGGATATGCACGCTGTTGGGATTGTAGATCTCTGGGTTCTCCAACGTGCGCACATGTGCGATATTGTTCTTGTCTGAAGCATCAAAGATCTCGATCGCTGCTTTGTTGTGATGCTTTATATTGATCACTACGAGACGGTGCACGCCATCAAACGCCAAGCCGAGCGGATGAAAATCGCCATGCATGTGATCCACCATTTGAACTTCAGCTGGTTCCTTTGGATTTCACGTTAGGACGCGGAATGGAAAGAAAAACTATATGCATTTAAATGTATACCTCGTTGTAATCGACTCGCCAGATGTGTCCTGCTTGGATGGACGGCGACGAACGAGTAGAAAAGTTTGCACCGAGGACAACGTTGACGAATTCCCTGGCAGGGTCGCAAGAAAAGTATGCAACGCCGGGTTCAGCGGGAGATAATGCAAAGTCTTCACAGTTTCGAAACTCGTCAGCAGAAGCTAAGGAGAAGCAAAACTGAATTGTAATGTCAATGAGGAGCCCATTCCAAAGAGGAACATACTTTTGATAGGTTTGCAGCGTTCAGTGTTGACGGGAGTTACTGTCGTCAGCAAACCTGACAGCTTAAGTAAAGGCCCTGTTGATATACGACGCGTTATACTTTGATAAACTATATGTAAATTGTCTCCAGCTTCACGATAATTGCGTACACGTATGCGCCCACATCAAGGCAACGACGCCCACCAACACCGAGAGCTTGCCGAGCATGGTTGCGCGTCCTCCGTAGATAAAAAAGGAAAGGGGCAAAGATAAAGGAGGAAAAAAAAGAGAGAGCGAGAAAAGCACACGTGCGAAATAAGCTCAAAAAGGAGAAAAGTAGCTAGTCAATTTTGCCTGCTTCCCGTATCGCGCACAGTCCATCAGGAGGGGGAGGGCAAAAGTGTTTCAGCCGACATATGCGAGGACGTGGGGAGCGGGCGGGCTTGAATCAGACAAAACCCCTTCCTAACAGGACTTTTTTTTCTTTGTTTTTTTTTTCCATCATCAAAACCTTTCTTTGTTTCTTTCTCTCTTCGAACCTACTGCCATCACCAATCGTGTCCTTCTCCTCCTTGTCCAATTATGCAGGATGAAGAACGCCAGCCTTTGCTGTCGGCGGAAACGCTAGGTGCTGCTGCTGCAAACAGATTTGGTGTCACTGCCGACGAATTGATGCGCCTTGTCGATCCCAAGAGTCCTGCCGTTCTGCAGCAGCTAGGGGGTATTGACAGCATTGCTAAAAAATTACGCGTGGATTTGTCGACTGGCATATCTGGATCATGCATTATTGAGCGGCAGCAGGCATTTGGCGACAATGTCTTGCCTCCTGCAGAGTCGACCACTTTTTGGCAGCTCTTGATAGCCGCGTATGATGATAAGACGCTCGGTAATTACAAGCGATACAGAAAAACTTGCATGCGATAAAGAGTTATAACAGTCGTGTGTTTTGCAGTAATGCTGACCATTGCCGCCATGGTGTCATTGGCGATCGGCGTGTGGCAAGACTACAGCGCAACAAACGGAGAACGGGGTTTAGGATGGTGAGAAAGGGCAACGCAATGGCATGTGCAGAAGAGCAGCTGGGACTCAACTTACTTTTTTTCCTTTTATCCATTGGGACAGGGTCGAAGGTGCTGCTATCCTCGTAGCCGTCCTAGCTGTGACATTTACGAACGCGATCAATGACTATCAAAAGGAGCGGCAGTTTCGAAAACTTAATGCGAAGAAGCAAGATAAACGAATCACTGTATTTCGAAACGAGCGGGAGCAGCGGATCAACTTGCAGGATCTGGTAGTCGGCGATATCGTTGTTTTGGAACCGGGCAGCCTAGTTCCTGCAGACTGCCTCTGTCTATCGAGTTACAAGCTCGCGTGCGACGAATCTTCGGCAACGGGTGAATCAGATTCGGTCCAAAAGAGCCCTGCAAACATCCCCGGCGCAGACTGTTTTCTGTTATCAGGATCAAAAGTCTTGGAAGGAGTTGGCAAAGGTCTCGTTGTGTGTGTTGGCACGCGATCGTTCTTTGGCAAGACAATGATGGCGTTGCGACAGAAACGAGGTGGACAAAAGAATCAAGAGAATACACCACTGCAGCTTAAATTGGATGTCCTGGCCGAACAGATTGCCAAAGTCGGATTCGGTGCCTCCGTGGCTATGTTGCTGACCTTGACCGCCAAGTATCTTGTTACCATTTATCGACAGCCAGAGCTACCAGCCGGCGAGGAAATTGCGTCAACGCTCGTGAACATTGTTATCCAAACGATCACCATTATAGTTGTTGCAGTACCCGAAGGACTTCCCATGGCAGTCACCATGGCGCTCGCGTTTGCTACGACGCAGATGCTAAAGGATAACAATTTGGTCCGTATATTAGCTGCTTGCGAGACCATGGGCAATGCTACAACTATTTGCACGGACAAGACGGGGACTCTGACGCAGAATCAAATGACAGTCGTCAAGGGCACTGTAGGCTCAAAGCAGTTCACTGCGGCCGAACAAGTCCCCGACTGGGCGCGGCGTGTGGATAGACGACAAGTCGTTGATCTTTACATTGAAGGTGTATCTATTAACTCAACTGCATACGAGGATACCGACATTGACGGCAAACTCGACTTCCTTGGCTCGAAAACCGAATGTGCGTTGCTTGTATTCGCAAAAGCATTGGGAGGGAACTACTTTGCATTGAGGCACAACGCAGATGTTGTCAAGATATACCCATTTGCATCTAGACACAAGTCCATGTCAACCATTATCAAACTCAAAGACGACACCGTTCCATCCAAAGTACCCCAGAGCAGTTACCGTATACACGCTAAAGGAGCATCAGAAATTATTCTAAGATCTTGCACGCATTACCTCGATGCCAGTGGAGAAGCGCAGCCGCTCAAAGATGAGGATAGGCGATTCTATGAAAGACTTATTGACCAAGATGCCAGCCAAGCACTGCGCACGATTGCGATTGCTTTTCGTGATATCAGCGAGGAAGAGTACCGCGCTATTTCCGATGAGCAGTTGCCGCTGCGAGACTTGACATTGATGGGTATTGTTGCCATCCAAGACCCGCTCAGACCCGGCGTTGTCGAATCAGTTGCAGCCTTTAGAAGAGCAGGAGTGTTTGTGCGCATGATAACGGGTGATAATATAAAGACTGCGAAAGCGATCGCACGCAACGCTGGTATCCTCACCAAGGGCGGTGTTGCTCTGAGTGCAGACCAGTTCCGTCAAATGTCCCCAGAGGAGCAGCGCCGAACGATACCGCGCATGCAAGTCCTAGCGCGGTCGTCGCCGACTGACAAGACAGCCGTGGTAGTGAGACTTCAAGAACTGGACCAGGTTGTTGGCATGACCGGGGACGGAACAAACGACGGACCTGCGCTTAAGCTTGCAGACGTTGGATTCAGTATGGGCATCACAGGCACCGAGGTTGCCAAGGAAGCATCTGATATTGTACTCATGGATGATAACTTCAACTCGATATTGAAAGCCTTGCTGTGGGGACGGACCGTGAACAATGGTGTGCGTAAATTCCTGACGTTCCAACTAACTGTAAACGTGGCAGCGGTCGTTGTGTCATTTGTGAGCGCTACCACGTCGGATCGTGCAGAAAGCGTCCTGACAGCCGTGCAGCTGCTGTGGGTCAACTTGATTATGGATACTCTTGCAGCACTCGCGTTGGCAACCGAACCGCCTACGGATGATTTGCTAAAACGGAGACCAGCGTCGAAATATGCACATTTAATCAACTATCGCATGGTTAAGATGATACTTGGACAAGCCATCTTCCAGGTCGCTGTCAACCTTGCAGTTGTCTACGCGGGACCGAGGCTGTTCCACCTGGATATGTCTGACGCACACGAACGCACAGTTCTAAAGACAATGACGTTCAACATCTTTGTATTCCTGCAAGTATTCAATGAGATCAACTGCCGACGCATAGACGATACATTCAATATTTTCAAGAACTTGTGGCACGACTGGATCTTCCTTGCTGTACAAGCATCCACCGTTACATGCCAATTCCTTATTATCACCTTTGGCGGCATTGCATTCGGAACGACGCCGCTTACGTTTACGCAGTGGGTCATCACTGTAGCCATCGGCGCCTTGTCACTTCCCGTCGGATTGATCATCCGGCTCTTGCCTGATATCTTTGGTATCGAACGACGGTTCAACGAAGATGCGCTCCCGCTCGCAAGCTACTCGAGACTGCACTGGGAGGGGGCTATCGGCCAAGTACGCAATCAACTACGTATATACTCCATTTTACGCAAGACATATAATATCCATCAAGATCCTTCTCCTCCAGAACAACATCAATACCACAGCTACGTGCATCATCATCCTCAGTGGTTCCAGCATCCCAACAGAAACGTATCGGAACCGACAAGTCCTCCAACAGAGAGCATTATTACAAACTTAGACCAGAGCTCAGTGGTCAGCGACCCTGCAAAAAGCGGTATGGCACGGTAATGGCGATAGTAGTAGCGGTTACAAAAAGAAAGAAAAAAAGCATGGATGTTTTCCCTTCCTCTGTCATGTTTTTTATTATCCAAAATTATAAGCTAGCAAAATCAAAAGCAAACAAGTAGAAGGGAGAAGGAAAAAAAGTGTAATGTTAAAAACAAGCAGCAGAAAAAAACGGAAGGAAAAAAAGGAAAAGAAATCCAAGAACATACACACTTTCTGTGCAATAGTGCAAAGAGGAATAGCAAGCAGAACATAATGCAAAAAAAGAAGAACTTAAGGCTTTGGTTTGGTTTTGATTGGTGAGTAGTAGTGGGTTAAAATGTGTGGGTGAAAGAATAAGACGGCCAGTCAGTCCTTTTAGATGAGGAGCCAGGCAGCGACGCCAGCAAAGCCAGCAACGACGGAACCAGCGAGGCGGATGTTGACAACGCCGGCAGAGGTAGAGCCGTTAGAGGAGTGAGCGCCGGATGCGGAAGCCTTGCTGCTGCCGGAAGCGGATGAGCGAGCAGAGGCAACGCTGGAGGTAGCCTGGGCCATCTTGGAAGAGGCAAAGCCGCCAAAGGAAGCAGAGGCAGATTTGGCTGCTGAGGATGCACCGCCAGCAGAAGCAGAGGCAGCACCCATTCGCAAGAGACCCTCGGGATCGTTAGAGAGAGCGTGGGTGCCCTTCTTGCCGCCCTTCTTCTTGTCCCACTTTTCACCATCATCATCATCGTCGTCGTGGTGGTGGTGGCCACCCTTCTTCTTGTCCTCCTTCTTGTCGTGCCAGTCGTGGTCGTCGTCTTCGTCTTCGTCATCATCATCCCATTTCTTGCCGCCCTTCTTCTTCTTTTTACCGTCCCATTCATCCTCGTCGTCGTCGTCCCATTTCTTGCCGCCCTTCTTCTTCTTCTTGCCGTCCCATTCATCCTCTTCGTCGTCTTCCCATTTCTTGCCGCCTTTCTTCTTCTTGCCTTCCCATTCGCCGTCATATTTGCCGTCGTCCCATTTCTTGCCACCCTTCTTTTCTTCGTCCCAGCTGCTTACTTCCCAGCCGTCTTTCTTCTTTTCTCCGGTCCATTCCTTGCCAATGTAGATCTTCTTTTCACCCCATGGGTCGTGAGGAAGCTTGACGCCCTGTTGTAAAATATAAATTAATCCCAGTTATCAGCTTTTTTCCTTTTTTTTGCATACCTCAGTGGGGAAGACGGGCTCAGTGCGAGTGGCGCTGACGGTCGTAACAACAACGACGGGAGGAAGCTTCTCAACTTGAACATTATCCAAAGAGACATAGGGCAGTTCACCAAGGATAACATTCTCGTGCTTCCACTCCTTCTGCTTGCCCTTCTTTTCGTAGACGGGATCTTTCTCTTCCTTCCAGCCAGCAGCTATTTGTTTTTTCCAGTGAGTGAGAGGAACCTGCAGCGATGATCAATTATTATTGTTGCTTACCAGCTGTAGCAGCGGATGCCAAAGTGGCGGTGATTGCAAAGAGGATATACTTCATGATCGCGGATGTTTTTCTCTTCTTAAGGGAATGTGTGGGAGGATATATATCTCGCGAAAGAGAAGGGAGAGTATGTGAGGTATTCCAGAGAATGAGGCGAACCACAGGTAACGGCACACTGGACATGTATTTATACCAGAATATATTCCCGATAATCTTTCCACAACAGCCAAGATCGAAAGAACACAAGCATTCTTATCACATCCGCCTTTCGGTTGTTTTTTTGACACACACACACACACGCGCGCGCGCGCGCACTCTCTCTCTCTCACTCTCTCTCTCATGCATCCGTTCCTCCCTCTTGGAGCGAGAGCTAGCCTTTACTTTTCCTTGATTGCTTTCCTTCAATAAACCACCCCCTTCTATGCTGTACTACTTTTAGTGTAATTTTCCGCATGAATCCAATTAAACAAATAAATCGAAGAGCGAGCAAGCGCCGGCGGCCATTGAACGTTTTCACCCATGGGGATGCAATCACCTACCTTTCAAGAACAGGATGAATTGTTAAGGAAAGCAAAGGAGCTCATGGCCAAGAAGGACGAGATCGAGAGTCAGTTGCGTGAGCTCGATGAAGGATTACGGCTTCAGGGAGTGGGTATGGATCAGCCGCTCGTGGATGCCTCTGGATTCCCTCGATCCGACATTGACGTTGCTGCTGCTCGTACCAGCCGAAATCTCGTGCACCGGCTTCGAAATGATCACAAGGATATCATGAAACAAATTGAGCAAGCTTTACATGCGCTTCATTCAAGTAGTAAACGCCAGCAGGAGACGTCATCGTCGGCTACCACCAGTAGTAGTAGTAGCAGTAGTCGTCGGGAAGAAGAAGATAAGCACCACCACCAGCAGCTAGAAAACCCGTTTGCTGTCGTCAACGCGGTCGCGCCAGACTCGCCCGCGTACACGAGTGGATTGCGCCGAGGCGACAAGGTGCTCAGGTTTGGTACCGTTCATGCAGGCAACCACGACCGGCTCCAGGCCCTCAACCAACTCGTCGCCCGCAGCCAAGGAGTACCCATCAACGTCCTCGTCTTGCGCGAAGAACGCCAAAGAGTGAACGTCACACTGACCCCGCGAACAGGTTGGGGTGGAAAGGGAAGTTTAGGTTGTCACTTGTTACCTTTATGAACGAATAAAGTGCATTGACGTGTTGTATAACCATATTTCTTGTCCCGCGTCCGCGCCATTTCGCATTTCCTTCTTCCCCATCCTCCCTTGGACCTATACATATATATATATATTATGAAAGTACTCTTATCCTTTCTCGCCCTTGCCGGCCTTGCTCTGATAGCCTCAGCAGCCGGCGACGAAGACGTGTTTGAATGGCGACCCGAGATCCATCATCAGTTCCGGCCTGCAGAATCTATGCCTCCCGCCTGGTTCTCCAAAGCCTTTACGTTGTTCGCGCTCTCTCCTTGGATCCTACTTGCAATTGGCGTAAGCTGATCCGTTAAGTTTGGAAAGAAGGAACGGGCATTAGCTAACCATATTTACATTGCAACAGTGGACAGGACTGGGTATCACGCCTCTTAAAGTCATCAACGAGCTCACGTCAGGTCCCGCCATGCGACCGGTTTCTATCATTGCATTCTTGGCATCGCTTGCAGCCATCGAATATATCCTGTACCTCTACTGGACACGTCTCAACATTTTCGAAACCCTCGGATACCTCGCTGTTCTCGCCGTCATCACATTCATCACCGGACAACGCGCGCTTTCTCAAGTGCAGGCTCGAAGATTGCAAAAGAAATGATAATAAAGCCATGATATAGATATAGTCTGTATTGAAAGCGAACAACAAAAAGGATGCAAAAACTGTAAAAAAAAAGAAGAATGAAAACAAGAACGTGGTGGCAAGTTGGAGTGTGCGCCGGTATATATATGAAGATAGATAAAGATTGAGAAAGAGCGAACAAAAATGGATAGCCTTCTTGCTTAACGATCATTGCGGACACTGACAGGACGATCGCTGTAGACTGTCATTGTGAATGCCCCTTCAATGTCCTTTTCGTGTGTTGCAACAACAATGATGTAGCCTGCAAGGATGTGAGTTAAATGTAACTATTTTGCTGCTGTGTGTTGATCGATCCTTTACCAGTTTGGTTTTGACTTAGGACGACATCGTTCGTCGCGACACCCTATTAAGATACAATGTTGGATATGTTGCAAACATTTAAAAAAATCCAGAAATGTTGTTACACATACCTGAATGACATTTGTGTATGGCCCAGAGGTTGCAACCTCTTTTCCAAACAGTTCAGTGGGATGTTTCTCGTAAATATTGACATTGATGGAAGGCACGGGATCGATCTTGTTCGCTTGCAGGCGAACTTTGACAGTCGTCAGTTCGCGTATCTCTAAAAGGTATCGTGGATTGTTGCCATAGTGGCCGTAACTTGGGCAACCCATGGCGCTGTAGCCCCGGATCCATTCGCCGTGGATAACTTTGCGGAACATACCCTGATATAGTCGAGAACAAAATATAATTTTTAATTACCCGTTCTTTGCTGCACGCGCTTCTGCTCAAACAACTCACCGCTCCCTCCGGTGGTATAGATTCAACGTCGACCTCAATGTTGCTAGCGACAGTGAGTATAAACTGCCCCAGGAGATCGACTTCAAACGTTGAAGCAACAACGGTGTAGCTGCCAGCTGAAAGCCATGTCAGTCGTTCTGTAAAGAATAAGGCGCAAAAAAAAGGCAAGCTTACGTTTGATATCCTCCAATTCACAGTAACAGAAACCTGGTCGATAAGGTCCAGACTGTGCAACTATATCTCGAACAGAGACTCTAGAAGCAAACGAGTTATTAGACGGAATTCCTAACCAATAAAAAAATTGGTGCTTACGTCGTGACACGCTTACCACCTTCCATCAGGGAAAGATGCACTGCTAAAGATTTGGGTGCCTCAAGCATCAGTAACAAGCCAGCCTCAGTCTTGGTGCCTGTCGGCGAAGACGCGGGTATTGTGATTTTCCATTGGGGGTTATGCATGTAGGACGCGTTGGAAGCGTTGCCGCCAGCTGTGTGCTCTGTCCATTGACCAAGCAGCTTCTTTTCTATACAGTAGCGCATTGGGACTTCAGATAACTTGAAAGGTGCCTGGGACCAAGCCCGCAGTGAAAAGTAGAGATTTTGTGCTTTTTCATGTTGGGAGGCGACGATAGTGTAGCTACTTGGACCAGGCGGTGCATTGAAGCGTACCAGAATGTGAGGGCTGTTAACGTACGTTCCCTACCGTCGGATGTGAGCAAATAGTTTGACAAGTTAGAGCCGAATCCGCATCAACCAACCTCTTTGAAAGTATCCTCTGGATAATACACACGCTTCCCATCCGTATTGTTGTAAATGTGAAGCGTGATGTAATCCGTGTTTTCCTCCGTCACCATGACATGCTTGGAGAGCAGTAGCCACACTGCAGCGGGCTTCTTGTCAGGGACATTCACATGTAAACTGAACTGCGGATTGTAGCCCAAATTGTAAATGTCTCGCTTAGGGCCTATATTTTCCGGCCAGGATCTAGGCAATAAAATATGTTTGTGTGAGCAACCTTGCCCTTCAGCACGCACCGACACCCACAAGCAAATATAACAAGAACATACGAATGCAGGACCCAGCGGTGCGAAAATGTTTCGGGGTTCCAGTTCAAATGGATCGATGCGAAATGTTTGCAAACGGACTCGTAATCGATCCAAAATATGCCATCGTCTTTTTTGCCGGCTACGGACGGGTCGTAATTGAGAGCTCCCATCAGTTCTGGTGTCCAGCTTTCCGTGTCAAGATGACTGTACGGCCCACGCCATCTCTTGTGGCTCCAAGGATTCTTGACTTGCATAAACCGTTTACCAAGAACACACTTGATGTCTAAATGCATCGCAGATTTCGTCAGTATATTATGCTAGTCGATCAACATATTTGCATGTGTATATATACCTATAACAGCGTACGCGTGCGTCGGCACTAAACCCAAACTATCCGCTTCGTCGTCGGCCAAGTCGCCTGTAGCTATTGTCACGAGCACATCTCCGTACTTTGCGCCATCCTGAATTCTGTCCCAGACATTATTTGCAACGAAATGGGTACTGGATTGACAGAATGAACTTAGCACAGGTGTACTTGCCAAATACGACTACAAAAAAGGGACTTACTCTTGAATGAAAATATGTTCAGGTATCCAGCCGGTCAATGAGCTGTGGTTTATATATATTTAGCCTATAACTGCACTGCAAATTGCTGATTGTGCGACCGTGGTACTTACTACAAGTCAATGCCAGAATTTCTACGAGAGCATACATGTTAACAAAATCACTGAGGAACCTTTTGTTTACACAGAACTTACGAGCCAGGAAAATCATATCCACCCATGAGTTTCATGTACTAGACAGCAGATATTTAGATAAAGTCGTCGTCTTGTTTACTTTCACAAATTGACGTTGGCTTACCGCTTTCTCGATGATACTAGCCCAGAGCTCTTCCTTGTTTGTGGAGAATGTACACATAAGGGTACCTTCCCGTGACACCGGCAGCAAATCGTCAACAACTATGTTGTTACACACATCCGTTAGGCTTTGCGTAGATAGTGTTTACATATTTCAAGTTTTCTCGTACCGATCTATCATATTGTCAAGTAAGCAATAAGGAAGGTACAAGGAACCGATCATTTAAGAGAAATCATACCTTTCGTTGAATACCATTGTGCAGTAACTTGATAACATATTTGCCATTGGGATTGTAGCAAGGCTGTCCATATTTATCTTGGGGGTATATACATGAGGTTATAAGCTGGGAATGCCTGGTGAGTATGCCGACATCACTGTGAGCTTTTCAATAAATGCCTACCTGCTTTTTAAATTTGCGCTCGTAAGCAGCTGCAACGCACAAGGAAGCAACAAAGGAACAGTCGGTAACAATATCCTGCACTAGACTTGTACTGGAGATCAAGTGAATCAATTTAGGGTTCTTCATAATCTCGGAAGGTCGTTTCCATCCTCCAAAGTTTGCAATCTGTTTTGGTGATAGTCGCAGCGAGCCTTCCGGGTCACTGAATTAATTAAGGTCCAACCTTTGGTGTTAGCAACAACATTGGCCACATTGCAAAAAGTAACTTACACGAACCGCTTTTCGAAAGAAAAGTACTCTTTCAAATCTGTATCATCGATCCACGGCAGAAACAGTTTATTGTTTACATTCGACGTATGTTTCAAGACTTCTAATTCCCGGGTCAATAGTCGCTGACTTGCGAGGCTATCTCCCTGTGCCGTTTTTCCGTTCACGGATAATCCTTCCAATTGACTGGCAACTGAAGCAACGGATTTTGCGGATCGAGTCGACGACGTGGAAGATGCCCGGTTGCGTCCCATTGCCGGTCGTGAAAGCTCTCGACTGTGCGTCCTTTCGTGTTTCACAGCTAAGTTTCCAAGTGAGTCATTAAACCCAACTATTCTGAATGTGTGTACGCAAACCTAGCAATGTCATCTGATTTTTCTGCTGCTTGTCCAAAGCCTTCATTTCTTCCGCCTTATCGAGCGCTTCAAGACATTTATTCCTTGCGTATGCACGTTTCGACGGGTTACTAGAAAGAGCTATTGACCGGGGAACTTGTACGATCAGCGCTCCGTCTTTGCAATCAAAAATTGATTCAATGTAGCTACCTTCGTAAACCATCTTGTAGCAACTCGCGGCATCCTTGTAATACTCGAGAGCCTGTTCAATGTAGCCTTTTGCGTCGTTCCGGTCTCCTTGTATCATGGAGAACTATGGCATACTGATTGAGCAACAAAAGATCCGGTATACCATTGCACACGTCGGTATATCTTACATGTGCTTTAGCAAGATACAGTCGTATCTCGGCTGCTTCTTCGTCATCATCCTCTTCCTCTTCATCGCTATCCGTGTACTCTTCTCCGTATTTGTACTCCTGGCGTGTATCTCTGATGTTTTGATCGACTCTCCACTGATTATTATACAACAAATGCTGCTCTGCATCCGGATGTGCCGATTCAGGTTCGACCGCCCCTGTGCTGTATCGTTCCAACTGTCCTTTGCGATGCGCATATTCGTTCAACTTTTGCAACAACTGATCCCGCTGCACTCTGTGGTCGGTACTGCCTACTGCATTTGCAGCATATAAATGTTATCTCCACGCTGCGCTTTCAAGATGAGAAACAATCCCTTCATTTTTACCTTGTAAAAGTTGGTTGAAAAGCTTGAATATTTGTTTTGAGTAGGTTTCTTGTTCCTCGAGAACCAAAAGTCGGTGCTGCATTTACTTACCTCAATGACACGCTTGTATTCATTCTTCGCCTTTTCGAATTCGCCGAGACGATCGTGTTTCACGGCCCTGCAAGCAGCTGCGTATGCCTGCTCGTATAAACAGTTCGCGTTCGAAGAATCGTTGACATTCAGTGTTTTGATAGACGGTGGTGGTTCGGCCGACGATGGTTCGGGACAGGCAAGAGATTGTCGTTTACTTGTCATTAACGCATATAGCGTTGCTCTTCTTTTATTATGGTTTACAGAAAAGAAAAGAAAAAAGTTTCGGGAAACTCTTGCAGCAGAAAGGGAAAGAAAAAGATGAGAAGAGAAGAGGAGCTGTAATGTGTGTGAGAGAGGAGTGAGTTGAGACTCAGTCTTTCTTTTTTTAATGTTCTTCGGCATTTTCAACATAGACAGCGTATTGGGTCTCGTCCATGAGACCTTCCAATTCCTCAGGGTTGGAGAGCTTGATCTTGGCCAACCAGCCTAGATAAACGGGGTTAGAAGTTTTGGAACGCGAGGAGAAACACTGTTAACGCAACTCACCAATTTCCTCAGGGCTTTCGTTAATCAAGGAAGGTGTTCCTGACAACTCCTCGTTAACATCTACAACTTCACCGGTGACGGGAGAGTAGATATCGCTGGCGGCCTTGACGGACTCGACAGCGCCAATTTGATCTGCAGATTATTATTACTCGCATTAAAATACAACCAAACATTCTTTTTTTTCCACGGAATGTAACTTGCCTTGCTTGTTCACCTTTTGGCCAACGGCAGGCGATTCAACAAAGACAACGTCGCCCAAAGACTAGAGAACACATGTCAGTAACGATCCCCTTGAGAGAAATGTTTTTGGGTACTTACTCTTTGTGCATAATCAGTGATACCGATAGTACCGACGCCGTCCTCAACAGAGATCCATTCGTGATCGTCAGTGAAGCGCTTGGCTTTGTAGAGGATCGATTGAGTGAGTGAGAAGCAAAGGAAAAGGAAAAATAAAGTGAATACAACTTACTGGCGTAGGTGCGGAAGGTAGAGATGTAAGCGGACTTGCGAAGAGCAGGCGCGTATGGACGGACGACGCGGGCAGCGAGTTGTCGAAGAGTCATTTCAGAAATGAGGAAAGGGGTGAGAGCAAGAAGGGGAAGAAAGAAGAGAAAAAGATAGCAGCGGCGGCCCCCAGGCGAAAACGTAGATTTTTTTATATTTTTTTCGTGCTTGTCACCGTGTCAAGACAAAACTGTAGCTTATGGATAAGCTGTTGCCATAAGAATCATTTCCAGTAAGCCCATTCGCCTCCATCATTCACACTCCGATGCCACCGTGTAAATCCTGGGCTATGTAAATCTGTAAACTATCCATAAAGGCAGACACCCAGAACTCCTGGGGCATCGAACGCGGTCTATGATTACTGCGGCAGTATTCCTATGTATGCTCTCTGCGCTTTCTGTAGTTCAAGTTGCGAATATAACGCCAATAATAATGTAAAGTACGTAGGGCTGGGTAATCTTGTCAACAATAAATGTGTATCACGTGCAGCAGGTAAAAGCAATGGAATATCGAGCGATGCGCTGTCACGACCTTGCTGATCTCCACATTTATAGACAACTAAATAGAAAGATGATAATGTTTTTGCTTGGTATACAAAGCCTATCGTTCATTCATAAAGTCCAAAACTGGGTTGTCGGCCTGTAAAAGATGCTGGGTTAGGCAAATAACGTCTTGTTCTATATCATATGATGAGTTAACAAGCCTGGTGCTCAAATTCGATCTACTAATATGATGCCGTCATCCACTCATCACAGAACATCAATTACATTTTGGATACCACGTATTTTCAATGCTCGTACAATGGGGGATATCGTCCTGTCTTTGCCACCCTTAATAGCGTAAGACAGCGATTGCTGTACTCCAGATACAGATGTATGTGTTGTGTTACTCGATCTATGCCGCCTCAGTCAAAGACAATATATTCACAGTGCATGTATAGCGTTATCCAAAAAAAAATGCTACATACCACTCTCGCTATCTATCAGATGGTAACATCTTTGTCAGTATATTGTAATCGTCCCTCGCTGTTGCTGCAGGTGTGTTATTGCAATCGAGACTATGCTTTAGATCGGCTTCCTCTCTTACGTACGTGCTCTAGCAACTACAACGCCACTTCCTTTTGAGATCAAATGCATTGTTATATACAGTTCATTTAAAGCCAAGTGTTGCTATCACACCATCGCCGTTTGACCGTGATTTGCGGACGGGTTCGCGGGGTAGCCAACTAGAAGGTTTTTGGGATGCATACGGACGGGCGCTTGCATGTTTTGGCTGCTGCTGCTGCAGTCAGTGCGGGACGACATGAAACAGTAAACTGACGCCTAACGTGATTGGGTATGGCAGCGTGGTGTAACGCTCAGGACTTGCGGCGGCATTACAAATAAAGCCCTGGGCGAGCCATCGTTTCTCGCGCTCTTCTTTCTTATATTTGATACACGCTTGTCACCATGCCCTGTAGGTATCGATGAGGTGTGGATTTTGGGCTAACAGTGTGTGTGATCTAACTCTCTTTCCTTAACTATAGCTTCTCACTACATTGTCACTTTCAAGAAGGATACTCCCGACGACGTCATCGAGAAGCACATTGCGCAAACCGAGGCTAGCGGCGCCAAGGTCAAGCACCGTTACAACTCTGCTATCAAGGGCTACTCCGTTGAAGTCCCCGACGATGCTGTTAGCACCTTGTCTTTTAAGCACGAGGATGTCGAATACGTTGAAGCAGACGGCGAAGTTACTACTCAGGGCAAGGCACTCTTGGCACAGTAATAGTAGCTAGATATACCCAAAGCTCGGCATTCACAAGTAAACCCTGAAAAGTTGTTCTTTGTCTACGTTGTGTATATTGAACGAAGCGAGAACAGTGTTTTTATTACCGATTCTACAAGGGAGAAAGAGGGAATGTGATGAACGTGTGGGTGGTCGTGCATATGATAAGTGTTATGTGGATGGGTGTTATTTGGAGGATCATCACGATCTATCAACAATTTACAACTGGATCGCGCGGCCTTCGTCGCTGCTCTTCTTGGCGAGCTCGATCAATCGGATGCAGTTCAAGCCATCCTGGGGCTTAACAGCGAGGTGGTTAGGATCGTTCTTGAGGATAGCTTCACCGACGTTGTTGTAGAATGCAAGGTAGTTGCCCTTCTCGGTTTCGACAGTGCCGACGACGTGCACGCCATTTATATCGGAGTTGATGGTTCCCCATCGTTCTTCCTTTTCCACGCCGTAGCCTGCACTGCTCGGAACGAGTCCGGCCTTGAGCTGGTCCTCCTGCACGTCGAGGTAGTGCTTGACGTAGGAACCTTCCATACCGCGCAGCGAGAATCTCAAGACGGGTGTCTGACGCGCAAGCATGCTCGATCTCAAGATAACGTTGAAGTCATTTTCATACTTGAAAATGATGGTGAAGTCGTCGACAACGCTCGATTCTTTCAGACGTCGCTGGTTGCCGATGGTTGCATACAAGCTCTTTGGTAATCCAAATAAGCTGACAGCTAAATGTTTGAATCATCGATGATGTGTTAGAGTATGCTCTCTCTCTCTCTCTTCTTTTTTTCTCTTCTCCTTGTTTTATACCTTGATCGATCAAGTGAGCACCCAGATCGTAGAGCATACCGGAACCAGGCTGATCATCCTTCTCTCTCCATCCAGGCTTGACAAAGTTGCGGAAACGGTCAAAGTGGGACTCGTATTCAACCAATCGACCAAGATGGCCGCCGGATACAAGCTTCTTGACGGTCAAAAAGTCACCATCCCATCGGCGGTTCTGGTAAACGCTGCAGATCTTGCCAGTCTGTTGCGAGATCTTGCATAACTCTTCGGCTTCGGCAGAAGTGACGACAAAGGGCTTCTCAACAACGACTATGTATTACGTGGATAATATTTAGTCTACTTATCATGATTACATGGCCTTGAAATACGTACCATGTTTGCCCTTTTCCATGGCTTCCTTGGCCAAGGGAAAGTGGGAATCGTTGGGCGTGGTAATAACGACAAGGTCAATGTCTTGCATGGCAAACAGCTCGTCGGTGCTCTTGGCCACGTTCACCCAAGGATAAACTTTCCTGCTATTGTCGCTGTGGCGCTCAACAACGGCCTGGAGGTGGAGGTACGGCGAAGATACGATCAAAGGACAATGGAAAGTGCGCGAAGCGAAGCCTGCATCGTCGTTAGCAAACACTAATTCGACGCAAATGAGCAACTACTACTATTCGTACCAAAGCCGACAACGCCAACGTTAACTTTTTGATCAGACATATCGTTTGTATGAGTTGCAGGAAAGAATTACAAAGAAATGCGGGATCGACACAAGAACCCTTTTTATGAATGCGCGGCGGCCACAAGTCCCGGTTGGCGGGAAATTTTCTTCTTTGGAAAAACCGGGGGACAGGGGTCTCTGATCACCGAAATGGCACCACATGCGTTTCTCTCTCTTCGTGCCTGAAATTCCAAGATATTCGTCCGCATTGGGAGACAGCAGGGTACGTACAACGGTCAATTATAAATTCCCTTCTTCGTGAGCATTCTCAAATACTGTTATTGATCAAGATATGTTTCGGTTTCTTTCAGGAATCTGGATTCAAATGGTAGTTTAAAGTTTCCAGCAGCGGGAAGAAGCTGGAGAACAAGGGCAAACTGCTGCGGCAGTGGCGTACCAGGTCTCGCCTTAAGGTTATCAAGCTCCATAAATATCAACGTTCTCTTCATTGATCCTGTGTTGTAAGCTGATCTAAGCACTGCTGGTTGATGAAGACTACTGGGTCATAATCATTCCATATCCAGGAAACGCTGTAGCTGAACTTAATTGTTGATTGTAAGAATGTGATCTATAAACTTGAGAGTTGCTGTCTTAGCACGGCTTACTAATTCGCCCTTAAGAATCTAAACCAGATTTGGACCCAGAATGCGTTTACTCCGTGGAGTGCTGACGGGCGGTGTAATGAAAAAATGTTCCAGTTACACCGGCAAGGTACAGAGGGCTCGGGCCCAGCGAAAATGGGCCACTGATCCACGACAAAATTTATCATTGAAGACAAAGCAGCAGCCTTGTTAATCACTTGCACAAGTGTATGCGCGATAAAAGTCTGTTGATCCACGTTGAATCATCTGGTGCTTCCCTGCCTGCACCTCTGCGCAGGTATTGATCTGTCTACTGCAGCATCATTCTCGGAGCGGATTTGAGCAAACAAAAGGCGAAGCTTGTCATTGGAAGTTCATCCATGAACGTTCTAGTGACCTGCTTATCGATTATAAATCACATGCCCATTGTCAACATTGGTCCTGCAACGATCCTTGACAGAGCCTTAATCAATCCAACAAGAGCGCAAATATTCTACCGCAAGTCAGAGCTGGAAACTATGAAGTCCAAAGTACACAACATTTCCATAAGCGTATCTGACTCAGGCAACTAACCAGCGGATATGAAGAGACATCCACCTTTGCAATTTTACAGTGTTGGAAGTGGAATTAGTCCTGTATTTGAAAATGAGCCCTCTCACCCAATCTGAGCTTACCGCTTTTGATCGACGCGTTGACCTCATCCTTGTCAACAGAAACGGGATGATGTGACTTTGACAATGGCCCTTAAAACAGCAATCGAAAAACGTTCGGATGAACAAGGCCATCTTGACAAGTTTGCTCAGCAACCCTATTCCCGACGGGATTTCCTTTGGACACAACATTTTTCATTCTCGGACACAACATCCAATAATCATCCGAATTATTCTAGCATATTAGCGAATCGCGCTTGACCTTGACGGTGGCAGCGGTCAGATTATGGTTGTTGCGGAAAGTTCCTCCACAACGACACTGCAGGTACAAGCGACGAACGCGGCTGGACTTTGTCGTATTGGACAGGTACTATAGAGTACAAAGCTTACTACTGTTGAGCATGATGCTGATATTATCCCTTAAGGAGGATGGGATATATGTTTTACGTCAAAGAGCTCCAAGGTGTATACATTGCCAAGTGCACCTCCAACCTTGCACTGCCTACGTCAGCTGCTGAATTTGACAGCTTCCTAACGACATTGGAAAGCCTATATGTGTGGAAGAACCACCACTAGTGGTTGTTGGACATTATTCTGCCAGCGATTAGTCAGAAGAAGAGCAGCAGTTTCCTTGGCGAACACGTGTGCAGCGATGATACCCAACCCCAAGATAATGATGGATCTTTTTTTCACCCCATGCAAGAAACGCCGTGCCTCCATGATTGAAGATGGTGATGGTTCGGGTATTGATTGTTGAGTTGTAATCCCATCCATTTCTTTTATCAGGCTATCTATGTCAAATATTTCAAATTCTTATGTACTCTTGCTCCCCCTGCCACAAATATCTTCGACACCTTCCAATCCTCTTTAATCATTATTATGATTAAGAATGCCAATTCTTTCGAGCGAATTTTCTATTTAGAAGCGAGTACAATACATTTTCAAAGCTGAGCGGTTCGGCGTCTTTGAAGACTGCTTCTCAAACCAGCGTCACTATTCTTGAATTGGATATATATCAACTGCCGGTTGTAAATGGTGCATCGTCGTGAAGGCTAGACTACGTAAGTGATCGTTGATGAATAGTGGAATTTCGTCCAAATGAAAAGTTACTCAACACTTTTCGCCAATTTGAAAAGCACTAAAAGTACGCACTATAGTGACAGTGTGCTGTAGAAGTAATGGATCCAGTAGATATCATTCTGCAGAAAGGAAAAATTGTCTTTTTGAGCGCTACCGACTCACAGAAATGGCAGGAAGGCTTAAACGTGCTGAAGCTACTGAAAAGATCTTCTACTTGATCTACTTACAGTAAACATCAATAAAACGAGGGCGTCGTCAATACAATACATACGTCTCTGTTGAAATGATGTGATTATGCATGCTAAGTGATGATGAAAACACAAACGCACTTACACTAGAAGTCCTACTAGTGGCATATATGCTTTTATGGTCCACTTCATTATATTCTACTCTTTCCGCGTAGGGAATTAAACTTGACGGGGAAGTGCAGGGAGCGTAGCGACCGCTAAAGCACTTGTTCCGCTATAAAATAAGTCATTCAGCACATACAATGTAGAAGTATGCACTGTTTGGCAATGATACGATGCAACTAGATAAATGAACTTTTATTGTAGAGAGAAAAAAGGCGGATGAAAAGCAAATATAATGAATTTATCGTTTCTTTGTGGTGCGAGGCTTCACGTCTTCGTCGCGGACTGCGTGCAAGAAGATCTTGTTGGTATTGGTTGGTAAGGAGAACTTGTAGCCCTGGTAAAGTGCGAATGATAAGAATGATAGAGCTTTAATACGAGTTTCTGGCACTGTATTACCTTTGACCAGTCATAACTGACAGCGTAAGCAAAGATAGTTCCGTTGCGGTTAAAAGTGGTGCATGGAATAGTGGCATTGACGTTGGAAAATGCCTTGAGACGCTGTTTGGAGTCCTTGTCCCAGAAGCTGACGGTACCGTCTGACCCGCCAGTGGAGAAAGTACCATATGTCGGATGGAAACTTATGCAGTTGACCGAATATACGTTCTTTTGTTCATCACGGTGGCACTTGAATGAAAAGTTTTTGCTACGACAAGATGAGCAAAAGCAGCTGACCAAAAACAATTTACCTTTTTTTCTTTTTTTTACCTCGAATCCTTGTCATCGACGTATTGGATACCCACACGGCCTTCAATAGATCCGATGGCGAATCCCTTATTGTCTGGGAAGCAAGAAACAACTCGTGTTTGCCACTTTAAGGGCGACGTTGTCTGCTTGAAGATCACGGTGGGATTGTTCAGATCAAAAATACAGACATGCTTCTCTGCTGTGCCGACAACCATTAAAGGTCCAGAAATGTCCATGGCATAGCATCGCTCGGGTAGCTGCACTGTGCCGATAGGTTGAGGTGATCGTAAATCCCAATATCTGACTGTCTTATCCCAACTTCCCGTTGCGAGAATCTGCTGAGCCTGATCCAAGAACTTGCAGCACTTGATCGGTTCATCGTGTTGTGCTACTTGGGTTGTTTGACCGGTCGTAACATCGAACATGCGTCCAGCTTTATCAGCACCGCCGGATGCAACTTTGGTGCCATCCTAGTATATAAAAAGCATGGATAATCCTAGACAATAACCTATCCTTGTATTATATATACCTTGCTCCAGGCTACACAAAGTGCTGGTCCTTCATGTGCGTAGGAAGCTTTAGGCACTGTGTTTCCAGAAGGTTGTACCTCGTATATCCGGACCTGCACGAAACTAAATTAATACTCTTGTATTCATATTGGAATACAAAAGCTCATATTTGCTCACCTGGTTGTCCCAGGACGAAACAGCAAGGTAATCGGCCTGAGAACTAAAGTCGAGACCTGAAATGCCATCGGTGGGCGGCGATGCGACCTATCAAAAAAGTTGCGTTAGCGTCGGGCGAAATCAAAAGGAGGCGCGCGCGTAAACACGGTAATGGCCGCTGAACAAGATCGTTGACGCCGATCGCACCTGGTAAACAGGTAGTAGTAGACGAGTTTATTTACCTCAAAGTCTTTGACGTCTAACTTGCCGGTGTTCATTGTCTGTTGGAATGGGAACTGATCGTCTTAGACGCAAGTTAGCAGAATATTGTCGCTGACTTTGAACAAGTTTTGCGAGCGAGGGAGAGACACAGAGGTGGCGATGCGCCCAAACGTCCCCGAAACTAAAATCCAAGAAAATTGGGTGCGCGCTTTCGTTATTTTCAGTGTGCTCAATGTCCATTTCAAGGAATAGAGTAATAAAATATCGCAAAGAGATACAATTTGACAGTATGTTAACAATAATACATTGAATAGAAGTGACAAATATCGAAATTTTTGCCCTGATTAGACGAGGAAGAACCAGATTGGAGCGAATAATTGCCCAATAAACTCTAAAAGATGGACCAAGCATGTTTTTTTCCTGTAGGGATTTGCTTCGGACAGACAGAGCATGGTCTACTGTTGGACAGACTGACCTCGTTGCTGATGAAGGAGGTTAACATCGATCCATACGCCTGAACAGATAGGATGAAGAAAAAAGGTAGAAAAAGGCGAAAAAAAAGTATGACGGAGAGGATTTCGTCATTTAAAGTGCTTGCGAATAAGGATGATCAAATAGATAAATACAAAAGTCTCTCCTATTTATTATATGTACTTGAACAAAGAAAGAACGGGTACAAAGAAACCGTTTTGCTTTTACCGTTCTCGTATAGCATGACTGGATCTCTTGTACATAATTATTTTGCCTTTGAGCCGTAAACCATATTCTTACATATCAACTACATAGACAGTTACTGTCCTTCCAAGAGCGAGTATTATCTGTCTTTCCCAGCAAATCCCATATATTTATCAGGATAAAATGGTACCCAACAAATAAATAAATTCATTTGATACCAAAAAAGCGCGCTGTTGTGATTGACTATGTACAAGAGTCGTTGTTTTCAATAAGTAATTTTGAGGAGCGATGATCTATTGGAACATTGTAATTAAAAGCGGCAAGAGTTGGAGTCTGGTTATGGTAAAGTAGTTGCACAAGAGATAGGGGATGACGAACAGGTGCGAGACGAGCACCATCCACGAGATCGCCCACATTCGGCCAGGCCATCCGGACGGAAAGCTATCGCCAATCTGTATGCCAATTGGCTGCAGGAGGAAGAAAAGTAGTTGCCATCCGCCTGCTTTGGACCCGAAATACAACGCAGGGCCTGCAGAGCAATATAAGAAATACTCATGCATGATGCCTGATAATGCAAAAACACTCCAAATTGGCACTGTCCTGCGCAGAATCTTGCTGCTGCCACACAAGCGCCGCAACGGCACGTATGCCAATCGATAGAAACAAGTATTATAAAACTGGTGCCAACGATTACTCCAGTAATCCCGCAGGCTGGTTGCTTCCCAAGGCGAGTCGAATGCTGGTGGCATGTCGGCTGCTTCTTCGATGTATGTCTTTATAATCTGTGCCCATCGTTGCGGCAGACCCAGGTACGGCATAATGTGATACAGTACGCCGTAGCCAATCATGAATGCATCGTATGTGACCTGCAGCTGAAATTGCAGATATATAGAAAAGAGGATGCAGAGCCAAAAGCTCGAGACGATGTTAGTGATAGAGGGGAAGCTGGTTGGCATTCGTAGCAGCCACGCGACTGTGCTTTCGAAAAAATCGATCGATTGCTTGCTGTCTAGGAAACTAATGAATAGATATAAGGTATCAAACAGGATTTGATGCTGAAGGTATGTGTGTATGTAGGATGATAGGGATATGGACTTGCTCAACGGTGGCAAAGGAGCTTCGTTTTTGCTGTCAATGATATCTGGAGTCTGCGCTCTGGCTTGCTGTTGTTGCTTTGTCGTTGTTGTTTGAGGCGGCTGCTTTTTCCGTTCACGCCAATACCACAATGTCCCGAAATATGGACGCTTGCGTCTCTCTTCTTGCGGCATACAATATAACCAGACGGCCATTTTCAGACCGTTCATCCACGCCCAGACCGCGGTCATCATCATGCAAAACAGCGAATGAGTGCCGGCATAGTGAAGCGGAATGAGGAGATTAGCAATCAAGAGTGTTGTCAAGACAACCTGCTGGCTTGTTCGTCTTTTCTCCACTGGAACCGACACTAGCGAAAATAACACTGACGGAAGTATAGCTAGACCAGTGTAAACGAGAGCATGCATGGCCAAGCAAAAGGAGAAAGGAAAATACACTATGCGTCTATATGGTTTATTTTGCATTTAATCCCTTGACGGGATGTTGCGGAAAAAAGATTAAATCCTGGTGGATGTTTTTTTCCAAACCTCCGTCTACTCCTTTCTTGCTGCCCTTTTACCAGATTGAGATGACCGTGTACCGCTACGCAGCATTCTCTTTATATCAGTTAGAATGTTACGCAATGTTTTGGGGATCGATCAACAATGCTGCAGACTGTATCTAAACTTTGTACAGAAAGTTCCTGTCCTCCCGATCTGTCAAACCGAGATTCACGTCATAGATTTCCGATGGCGGATTGGCGATCCGTCGTTTGTTCTCTCTGACCATCAAAATGCGCAGGATAATAAAGCATGCGATGGTCACCACGTCGCCAACCATAAACACTATCATTCCAGTAAGATATCGCGGCTTTTCACGTTCCAGCATCACCAATGGTCCAATAAATTGGCCAAGCGTGTTGGCAGCTGTCCATGTGGAATTGTAAAAGACCTTTTTGCTGTATCCAGACACATTGCTTCCAATAGTTGCAGCAAACATGGCGAAAGCGCCTCCCATGCTTGAGGCGAGGTAGTAACCAAGCAGTTTGACGGCGCCCGTGGGAACACACACAAGAACCAGACAGCCCGCCAAGCTGATCATGCAGAAGAGGATACCGGTGTACATATTCTGCTGCGTACGTTGTGAGATAAACCCTGCCGCAAGCGTAAATATGCTGCTCAGAAAGCCTGCAGGGATCTTGAGCAAGATGGTTTCGGTGGGTGTAAAATTCCCCAATTCCTGGATAAACAGTGCGCTAAACGTGATCAGACCGCTCGATTGCATGCTGCCAGTAATCACCCCCAGAGCGATCAGGTAACACCGTGGCTCACTTAATGCTTCGAGGGCATGCTTAGGATTAAACTTTCTGCTGCGAATGACGGCATTGTCTCGGGTGCGCTCATCAACAATCGTCTCTTGTTCAGGTGTCAGACTCAGGAGCTTAGATTTTGGATCGTCCAGCAGAAAAAAGAACGCGAGGATGCCTAGAGCTACCGTCAACGCCCCAAAGATGATATGATTCCTGTCGATAACATTTAAAGCTTGGCAACTTTTTCTTGTCTTTGATCATTGATGCACGTACCATCGCCACATCATGATGCCCCTTTGATTTCCCATATTTGCGACTCCAGCTGCAACGAGGTCAGCGAATACAGCTCCAAGTCCTACGCACATTGTTATAACACTGATATAAAACGCATGGTCTTGTCGTCTATATAGATTGGCGACTATCATATAAATGCATGGAAGACAAGCTGCTTCAAATGTGCCAAGAAGGAATCGCAGAGCCGCCAGTTGCGAGAAGGTATGGCCAAGTGCGGTGAAGAGCATCACAGCGCCCCACAGAATAGCACATACGCTGAGATATCTGCCAATTGGGAACCATTGGATAAAGAACTGGTTTGGAATTTGGTAAATCAAGTAACCGAGAAAGAAAATAGAGCCCAGCCAGCTGAACTGCGAACCAGTGATGCCTGTATCTTGGTAGATTCCGAGAATTGCAGAGAATGCCAACGCACTTTTATCAGCAAACTAGATCCAGGGGTAAAAAAAAAGAAAGCAATGCAAGGTTAGAAACATTATTATTTCATACGCTTATATACATAAAATGTCTTGCCTGAACCATGAGGATCCATATCACCAGCGGTAGAAATATGAAATTAATTTTGCGCTGTAGCTTTTTTTCAGCCTCGGATTTCTGAACAGGTTGCTTCAACTCTTGAATGCCACCTTCGACGGTAGTAGCATTGTCATCATAGTGCGTCTGTTGCTCGATCTTCTTCTCCTCCTCCTTTTCTGTTGACATGAAAGAACAAAATTGTTGCACCAATAGGAATTAGGTTCTAGAGAACATCGTTTATATATACTGATATCTATGATTTTCATAGCTTGCAAATAGCAGGTTTGTTTCCAGCTTTTGTCATAAGGCTTCGGCGCAGAATTCCTGGATTATCCTTTACAGGTAAATAAGGCGAAAGCTAGAGCCAAATAAAACGTTTCACATCCTTAGGATTAGGGTATGTGTAACAAACGTCTTGGCTTAATTAAAGGAATGCCTTGAGATTCATCCATCATTTGACACCGTGTGCAAGATTGTTAATTAAAAATTAGGAATCCAGCTTACAATGTATAGTCTGAACAAGTTGAACCGTCCAAGGAGCGCTGTGATCATTTATTCCTATTGGCTACTCCCATGTGTGTAATTTGCCTTACTCGGCCCTCAAACCTACTTTTGGGAGAAGTTGAGTTGCAGTGATCCGAAAGTCGAAGGCATCCGTCCGAAATAGACTTAGTGCAGCACTTGCCTGAAAGAGGATGAATGATATGTAGCTATCCAATTTTCAAAGCAAGATAAAGTATTGATCTACTCATAAGCATCTCTAATAATACCGCGTTGAAGCTGGTGTTTTAAACGGAAGGAGATTAATAAGACTATGAGATTTACATACAAGCAATGGCAACGCCGTCGAAAGTTGTTTCTAGCTACTGCTCATAAGCTATTCCAATTCTGAAATTTATACATTAGGTATTCAAATTTATCGATGCGAGTCAAATGATGAAAACATTTACGGATGCACACGGATCTGTTTCAGCCATCATCTCAACTTTATAGCGCGATACGGTTACAAAAATTGTCGGTGCATGATCTCTCACTCCAAAGGAAGACAAGAGTCTTGTGGAATCTTGCTTTCTCAGAAGCAAGCTAAATTCAATACTTGGAGGTGCGTGGGAGGATGAAATGATGAAAATCTTCTGACCATATATATATTTAATCATCATGAAAGAAGAAGATCTATTACTGCGGGTAGTTGCTGGCTAATTTCTTTGGCGCATTAGAGTATCGTTATACTCTGTTCCTTCCTTACTTTTACCAAAATGGGTTGTATCATCTTTGCAGCAGTATCTTTTTATTATACTTTTCATCAACGAACAATTGAGAAATAATATTTGAAGCTTAGATTTTATACAGAAAGTTCCTATCCTCTTGATCTGTGAAGCCAAGATTCACATCGTAGACTTCCGGCGGTGTTAGCCGTACGTCGCTTGTTTTCTATGACCATCAAGATACGTAGGATGACAAAGCATACAATTGCCACGCCGTTGCCAACGCAATAACGATCATTCCAGTAACATACCGTGGTTTGTCACGCTCGAGCATCACCAACGGTCCAATAAATTGGCCAATTATAGTAGCAGCTACCACAGATCCATTGTAGAAAATTTTCTTGGTGTATCCAGACACGTTGCTTCCAACGGTTGCATTAAACATGGCCCAAGCTCCGTCATACCTCAATTGAGGTAGCAGCCAACCAATTTGACTGCACCGCTGGGCACACAGGCGAGAACGATGCAGCCAGCCAAGCTGATAACGCACATGAGAATACCAGTGTACATGGGCTGCTGTGTACGTCGTGCAATCAAGCCAGAGGCGAGTGGAAATATTGTGGATGCAACTGAGCCGGGTACTTTAAGCAAGATTGTTTCGGTAGTTGTAAGATTGCCTAACGTCTGGAGAAATTGTGTGCTAAAGTAAACCGCCAAGCTGCATGCTGATACCGATCGTTCCCAGGATGATCAAATAATACCGTAATTCGCACAGTGACTCAATGACATGCCTTCGATTGAACTTTTTGCTGCGAACGACGGCGTTGTCTTGCGTACGCTCATCAACGATCTTCTCTTGTTCTAGAGTGAGTTTCAGGAGCTTGGATTTCGGCTTGTCCACAAAAAGAATGTCACAATGCCGAGCGCTACTGTCAGGGCACCGAAGATGATGTGGTTCCTATATAAGAGTAATTTGTATTGTCACAACAACAGTGACAGCTCTTTCTGGTGATAGGAGTACATACCATCGCCATGTCGCGATGCCACGTTTGTTTCCCATATTGGCAATGCCGACGGTCACCAGGTTCCCGACCAAGGATCCAAACCCCTGGAACATGCCTATGGTACTGAAGTAATACGCATGGTCTTGTCGTCTGTACAGATTAGCAACTATTATGTAGATACAAGGTACACAGGACGCTTCGAATATTCCAAGGAGAAACCGCAATGCCACCAATTGCGAGAAATTCTGGTCAAGAGCAGTGCACAGAGTCACTGCGCCCAAAATGATAACACAGACGCCGGGATATTTGCCTATCGGGAACCATTGGATGAGGAACTGGTTTGGAGTCTGATAGACCAAGTAACCGAGAAAGTATATAGAGCCCAGCTAGCTGAACTGTGAACCAGTGATCCCGGTGTCTTCATGGATTCCGAGAATTGCAGAGATACTCAGGACAGTTCTATCGCTGTACTAAAGAAAGGGAGAACATAGTAGCTCGGTTTATACACTGATGCTGTGCATGATAATAGCGAATGATCTCGAATGTGAGATTTTATAATGTTTTGCCTCTACCATAATGATAAATAGCACGAGTGGTAGAAACATGAGATCAATTTTGCGCTGCAGCGTTTTCTCAGTCTTGGATTTCTGAAACGGTTGTTTCTGCCAGCCTTGTGTTCCGCCTTCGACAGTCGTAGAAATATCATCACGAAGCTTCTGTTCGGTGTTTTCCTCGTTGTTTAACATGTAAGGATGGGGTGATGTACACTCTTTCCGGAAAGTAAATTCGTCCAAAGGCAAGAACAAAATTCGTGTTGTACGAAATGTAAAATT
>NW_027192148.1:811733-813931 GCF_041956525.1 Rhizomucor pusillus
GGCTTGGATGCGCTTTTTTTATTACAATTTCTTTTCCTATTCGCTGACATAACGAAGGAGGGTATTGGGAGAGAGGCAAGTTGTGCGCATGCGATGGGTGCTTTAGTTTGGGCATATAAGCGTATAAAGAGCGTATAAGCGTATAAAGAGCGTATAAACAGTGATAAGGGGATGCGAAAAAAACTTCGAGTGTGGGGTGTGATAGTTAAGGAGCGATATACTTGCGATAGTTCACCCGCAGACTCTCAACGGTAGAATATCTTGCAAAAAGACCTTTTTTGCGGCCGGCAGCGAGGCAACGTGACCAGCTTATGCGTCCACCATTTAACTTTTCCTTGAAGCTGATGACAAAGGCCCTCTCTTCTTGATGGCTGGTTATCTCTTTGGATGAAGATGATGCTGATGAAGTTAGTGGGGCATACGTTGGTTCGTCCAGTTGCTCCTGACTGCTAGAGCACTCGTCCATTTCCGAATATCGTCGCTTCAGCTTCTTGTCGTAATCAACTAACCGGTCAATGATTTTCACACACTTTTTCGGGTCATTGACTAGGGCGCGGGCTTGTTCCAGCTTCCTGATATGCGTGTCACAAATCACATCCATGGCATCGACAAAATTGTGTTGATATTCCTTGCCCTGGAGAATATGATCCTTGGCCAACCCATATAACATTTGGATTGTTGCGTTCGCAGCACAAGTGTGTTCAAACAGGGTGGGTTGTTGCTCAATAAAGAACTGCGCCAGTGCGAGCAGGGGTTCCATGGAGGTTTCATCAAAGGAGTTCAACGTGTGTTTTGCGATCACAAAACAGTCCTTGGACCAAAAATAATGAGCACTACACGTATTTAACCATGGTTTGTCTGGTGATGATGGTTTGAATTGTTCCAGTAGGCTGTTGGGGCAAATACTATCGGTAGCGAATATAAGAACAATTGGTTTACGGTCGAATGCCCGGTTGATATGGATGCAGTAATGAATAACCCGTTGCATGAATGATTCCCTCACAGTTCGCTGCACTTCAATCAAAAATGGTGGCAATGACTTGCTGATTGAAAGACGCGGGATGTAGACAACATCGGAACGTGTTCCATCACTCCACTCGGTTGGGGCAACTGCAGTGTATGTGCCGTTGGGAACGTCCAAAATCGCTCGAGTGATGAGATCCACGACGTTGTTTTCTTTTAGGATAGCTTTTGAGATCAAATCACTACCAGGTAATCGATCCTGTGGGAGCCTGAACGTCAGTAAATCTTGTTCTAAAGTATACAAAAACATCATATGAGAAACAAAGGGCATGCTGAAAAGAATAAATGAAGCAACGACAAGCTTTTATTACCTTCATCATTTATTTCTGTTGTCATGACAGCACTGATTGAGGGAAGACAAAAAAACAATGGTGTGGGCTGGCAGTGGAAAGCTTCCTGCAACGCGCGTGTGTAATTGTGTTCTGGGACTGGTCAATCGCTGTTTGGAACATGACCTTTCCAATCTTTACCATTAGTCGGTGGCAGTGCATCAAGATCGTTGTTGTGTCAGGTTGCAGGAGTTGCTAGAGGACTGACACTTTCCTGTCATGGTGTTTGCAAACGTAGATGAGCGGATCGGTAATGTATTTGGGATGACAGAGTAAGTCGGGGCGTGCAGTCCAGGAACCACCTCGCCTTCCACGTTGTCGTTGCCAAGAAACATGCGAAGCATCAGCAGCACCAACTTGGGTACCTCGAGGAGGGATGCCAGGCAAACTGGATGGTATACCGTTACCTTGAATGAACGTTCATTGGTGACCATCCAACACCAACTATCCAGTAGGATATATCCACAGTCGCACCCTGGCATCACAAACATGTCTGAATTCTTGGGTGCCACATATCTTTGCATGTCCTTGGTAAGATAGATAAGCAATATAACCGCTCACTAGAGCATATCGATTTTTCCATTGCATCATCGGACCGTTTGGATGCGTGCTTCCATTTTTAAACGTGGTATCGATACTGAGTTTCTTGTAGGACACCATGACGCCCTGCTACCACGGAGAGGATCGCCTGTGCAATAAGGGCATACTGGTCCCGCAGCATAACATGGTGCCGTAGTTCCTTTACCTCCAAGCATTGTCAGCATAATTACAGAATACACATTGACTTCAACGAACAAAGGGTTCTAGCTTTATACGCTTTATACGCTTTACACTTTATACTTTATA
>NW_027192148.1:817093-818541 GCF_041956525.1 Rhizomucor pusillus
TTTTTTTTTCATCTTTCTTCAGAGCGGTTGCCTATTACGACATTTGTCCAAGCATTTATAAGAATGTCCAACAATCTCCTTAAAATCACTTAGCCTGAAGCTGTTAAAAGCTTCACTGATCCGGGTCATCAATGTTTCCTTCTCGAGAAATCTGTTGCGTTTCACTTTACTTTTGACTACTGACTAGAATTGCTCAATTGGATTGAGCTCAGGAGAATATGATGGCAAATAAGCGCAGCGGTAACCGCGAGATTCTACGTATTTTGCTATGTCCTCTGATGTATGGATAGGAGCATTATCCATCACGAGGTAGTGACCTTTCATGTGTGGATACTGATCCATTTCATCCATTGTGGCTTTTAGAAAGCTGATATAGTGTCCCGTAACTGTGCCTTTGCTCACACGCCCATTGCCTTCGCCTCCCTTTCTCTTTTTATTGGGTGGAGGCTGAGGAAGTCTAAGGCTGCATTTAATTAGATCTTCTGCAGAAATTGCACCTAGAATGGTTGTTGTTTTTGCTCGTGTTTTGGGAACTGTGAGCACTGCAGGAGAACCTTTCTTTGACCATGCCATACTACGTTTCAGATTAATATGGAAAGCAGATTCGTCAAGAAAGACACAGTTTTTCGTAAGATCCATGTCTGTTTTATCCCATATACGAATCCAATCCAAGCGCTCTTGAATCTTTTCTTCGCTATTCCGGTCTATGGGTTGAAGCCGAGCTTTTTTGAGAGACAAATTGCAATGTTCCTTTACAAATTCAAACAAAGTACTTTTAGATACTTTTAATTCTGTGAATATCTGCTTTAACTTTTTCATTACTTCGTCTAAGGCAATTGAAGGGTTCTCATCAATGCATTCGAGAATAACGCTTTTGTGTTCCTCATGGAGAATACGTGGACGACCAGTCTTTCTTTGTTTCTCAAAGATACTGTCAGGATCCTTCTCGTACTGTTTAGCCCATTTTTGTGCTGTGCGAACGTGAATCCCAAGCTGTTTTGCAGCAGCAGCCGCACTCAGACACTTCTCAAACAAAAGCTTGAAGAATCTCACTTTGTCCTGATCAGAATAGCGTGTATAATTTCGCTTCACTGATGTTTCCCTCATAATGACATCATTACTGGGCTTTGCCTCCTTTTCGATCTGCATTGCCTCTATTTCTTTCTCGCTCTTCAGAGGCAGTTGAGCTAAATATTGTGTGAGAGAGCTCAATGTTTCAAGACGGAACTGCTCCTCATCAACAATACAGTCCGTTGGTTCAGGTCGGCCATACTCGTCGACGGCAGAATCTTTTCCATTTTCAAACAAGAATTGAATGTTCATAATCTGTGATTTCTGAGGCAATTGTGAAAAAGAAATAAAACGAAGACGAGCATTTGGTATGCTCTTATATTATCCAAAGAGGCCAAGACTTGTCCTACAAAACGTTCTTGGCAGCAGCAAAGACG